>NC_079199.1:62269207-62569207 GCF_029499605.1 Hyla sarda
TATTATTGGGGAGCGGGGTTGGGGGGTAACTGTGTAGGGGTATTTGTATCTGTAGTGTTTTACTCTTTATTTTATGTTAGTGTAGTGTTTTAGGGTACATTCACATGGGCAGGGGTTCACAGCGAGTTTATCGCTGGGCGTTTGAGCTGCAGTGGAAACTCACTGTAAACCCCCGCCTGTGTGAATGTACCCTGTACATTCACATGGGGGGGGCCTCCAGCTGTTGCAAAATTACAACTCCCAGCATGCACTGACAGACCATCTATGCTGGGAACTGTTACCTTACTCAGTGTTTCCACACCAGTGTACCTCCAGCAGTTGAAAAACTACAACTACCAGCATGCATGGTCTGTCAGTGCATGCTGGGAGTTGTAGTTTTCCAACAGCTGGAGGCACAAGGGTTGGGAAACTGAGTTAGGTAACAGACCCTAACTCAGTGTTTCCCCATCAGTGTGCCTCCAGCTGTTGCAAAACTACAACTCCCAACATGCACTGACAGCTGAAGGGCATGCTGGGAGTTGTAGTTATGCAACAGCTGGAGGGGCACAGTTTGGAGATCACTGTGTAGTGTTCTCCAAACTGTGGCTCTACAGATGTTTCAAAACTACAATACCCCAAATGCCCAGACTCTCCAGGCATGTTGGGAGTTTTAGATTGGCAACATCTGAAGTGCCTGCCAGATGTTGCAGAATTACAACGCCCAGCATGTCTGGACAGTCTGGGCATGCTGAGAATTGTAGTTTTGCAGCATCTGGGGGGGGGGGGCTACAGTTTGGAGACCACTGTATAGTGGTCTACAAACTGTGGCCCTTTTAGATGTTGCAAAACTACAACTCCCAGCATGCCCAGACTGTCCAAGCATGCTGGATGTTGTAGTTCTGCAACATCTGGAGAGCCAGAACTACAACTTCCAGCATGCCTGGACAGTCTGTAAGCCCTCCAGATGTTGCAAAACTACAACTCCCAGCATGCCCAAAGGCTGTCTCGGCATGCTGGGAGTTGTAGTTTTGAAACTTCTAGGGGGCCACAGTTGAAGATCACTCACCTCGATCTTCAGACTGTGGCCCGCAGGTCACATGCGCCACTGCTGCCGCTCCCACCTGTCACCTGCGCCACCGCTCCCACTGTTCACGCTCGCTGCCACTGCCACCACCGCAGCCAGCCAGCAATCACTATGGCAACTCCACTCTGCCCGGATTTCCAGGGGCAGGCACAGTGGTGGATTATGACTTTTGACCCCCCCCAACCCTTCGGCCATTGGTCGGTTAGTCCTGACTGACCAATGGCAGGGGATAGGAGGAGGTGGCACCCCTGCCACCTCGCTCCTATCCTTCAGGATGATCCACACTGCACGATCACCGTTATTTTCCGGGCAATCAGGTTACCAGTGATCCGGGCAATCAGGTCACGAGTGATGGAAAAATCTGTGATTCTGACCGGCGAATAAGGGGGGGGGGTCTCAGGAACCCCCTGGGCGATGTCCTGGGATAGCTGCTGATAGAGATCAGCAGTCATCCCGTTCCGAATTTCCACTGGCTTACAGGTATGCCCCTGGTCCTTAAGTACCAGGGAGCAAGGGCGTACCTGTACGCCCCTAGTCCACAACAGGTTAAGCAGGGGGACACATCTGGCACTGCATGATTTGAGTACCTGGCGGCATAGTGTGTTACTGATGGTAGCCTTTGTTATGGTAGCCTTTGTCTTTGGTTCCAGCTCTCTGCAGGTCATTCACTAGGTCCCCCAGTGTGGTTCTGGGATTTTTGCTCACCGTTCTTGTGATCATTTTGACACCACGGGGTGAGATCTTGCGTGGAGCCCCAAATTGAGGGAGATTATCAGTGGTCTTGTATGTTTTCCATTTCCTAATAATTGCTCCCACAGTTGATGTCTGCACACCAAGCTGCTTGTCTATTGCAGATTCAGTCTTCCCAGCCTAGTGCAGGTCTACAATTTTGTTTCTGGTGTCCTTCGACAGCTATTTTGTCTTGGCCATAGTGGAGTTTGGAGTGTGACTGCTTGAACCTGTTCACAACCTCAAACAGGTAAGGAGTGGAGGACAGAGGAGACTCTAAAAGAGGAAGTTACAGGTCTGTAAGAGCCAGAAAACTTGTTTGTTTGTAGGTGACCAAATACTTATTTTACTGAGGAATTTACCAATTAATTCATTAGAAATCCTACAATTTCTTGTATTGTCTCCCTCCCCCCCCCCCATTCTGTCTCTTATAGTTGAGGTATACCTATGATGAAAATTACAGGCCTCTCTCATCTTTTTAAGTGGGAGAACTTACACAATTGTTGGCTGACTAAATACTTTTTTCCCCACTGTATGTTCTCCTCATGCTGCCACCAACTCCAGGCTGTTTTATTAAGCCACTATATGGTCTCCTCATGCTGCCGACAACTCCAGGCTGTGTCATTCAGCCACTATATGGTCTCCTCATGCTGCGGAAATTTCAGCAAATTGGCCAAATCAAATTTTTTTAAAATTCGCTCATCTCTAATTACGACACAACAAGTTGACTGGACCTAAATACAAGATGATTTTGTCATTTACCTACAGAGTCATTAGTATATAAAGATTTACCTAAAATATTATTTTAGCACAGACCAGATTGAACATTTAAGCAGAAGCTGCACAGCCATTAATAATACTAAATAATTTTGATATAAATCCAAAAGAACAAATCTTGACAATATGGGCCAAGATGGCATTAAGCATCACCCTTCTAAAACCAAATTTCTCCAAAATTATGAGTCGGCAACCACAGTACACCCTATGAAATGTCTTCTCTGCATCCAAAGATACTAGAATGACCTATTCACTTTTTGTGACCTGAATAAGGTCTACTGGTCATCTTATGGCATCTCTTGTCTTTCATCTTAGCATAAATCCTAGCTGATCAGAAGAAACCAAGCAGCCAATAACATAATTTGTTGTGATACCAAAATAAGGGAGAAAACCTTAGCACTGCTGTTTGAAGGATAATGGCCTATCTATCTATTTGTCGTTATGGAAGTAGACAGGCAGTGTCAAGAACTGAGCTAGAAAGGATGTACTTATATTATCAGGAAATGCATGGCGGGATGACTCCTCTTTGGACATTATCTTCGAACAATTGAGGGAAGCGAGTGAGATCAGTAGCAACTGTATACTAATGAGGGAGTTTGGTTTGGATTTGAGAATGAACAAAGTTCAGCTCAGAAGCCATTATTGGTACTTGGTTAGTCTAGTGCTCATATTTAAGAGTATGTAGATAAGTCTTGAATTCATTTGGCCACTTTTTTTTTAAATTGATTATCCAGTTGAATACATTGGGCCCTTATCATTGCTTTATGTGTGCATTATAATGAGTATAGAGACATCTCACCATTATCATTTTGAGTAAAATATTCATTCAGGATGCTGCCTTGTTTGATTCAAGTATCATAACATACTAAGTTAATAACATACTTCTAAAATGCCACTACGCTCCAGATGACACCATTATATTTGTTTCAAACTCAAGGATAACAGGAATATAATCAGAAAATATACTTTGTCCTATCTGTAACATATATATTATTATGTACCAACAAAATACAGTAGTGAGCAAAGCAAAAAAAATAAATAAAGAAAACAACATAATCTGTATTTCTGAGTAAGAAACATGGTGTGCTCAATAATGCATTTTAATGTAACTTAGAACCATGTAAATAGTGTCAGATGTAGTGTAAATTTGCTTAAATATTTAATGTAGCCATCTAATTTTCCCTTTTTTGATGCAATAATAATTCCATCAAATATAATTTTGAAGGAAACCTGTCAGGAGGATTTAGGCCCCCCCATACAATCACCATTCAGTTATCCAGCAAGTTAATTGGTTTTCAATGATACCCTTGTATAAATTGGTTGATGCAGAATAATACAGAGCAATAACTTTATAAATAGTACATATAATAGAATAGAACAATAACTTTATAAATAGTACATTATTTACATTATTTTACCTTAAAAGAGTCATCTGGTCATTACTGTAATCCAGAATAATCAAGCACTCCTAAAATCTGCATTGAGCTGATGAGCTGGGAAATAAGATGCTCCTGCTGAAACTGTTACATGTAAAGTACATAGGGGGAAACCACGGAGAGTATACTGTGTTTGACTGTGTGTGTGGTGACCCAGTACAGAATAATGTATTATTCTGTACTCCTGCCCATTCCTTTGTGACAGATGCTGCTTCAATGTCTGTCTTGGGCCCACTCTCCACACGACTGTATATTTCACAGTATAATGCAATGTTATTCAATGGTTAATTTATTGGTATTTTCTATGTAACTGTCACTTTAAACTGTTAATCTTAAACTTGTTGTTAAGAACCTTGTTGTTAGGGGAGTATGCAGAGGTGAACCTTGTGACTTATCTGCCCAATGGGGATACTCAAAACCTGCTCTATATATAGTCTTTCCGGAGTTCAGATAGTTCTGATGTACAGTTGAGAGAAGTGTGGAGTCTGTCTGTAAAGTGATTCTGATGGATGCCTGAGGCCTAGCTCAGCAACCATGCATCTACTACCAGTTATCCCCTGCGCCTGGGTGAAAGTCAAAGCCTGGCAGTAAGCATTAAAGTCCGAGGATCAATTCATATCAAGTTACTCAAAGCTCAACTGTCATGAGGTTCGGAGCATATAACCTAACCACAGTGTGTGTATGGTGTGTAAAATATATCTGCTTTTATCCCTCTTATTACGGCTTTTATTAGCTCAAAAAACACGTATATGCAGCCACTGACAGTCGGATAGGCGTGGCCAGGGGTTTGCCATGCCCCGCGGCTGCCACGCCTATCTTCTGTACACCAGCGCTGGGACTGCTGTGTGATTGACACACAGGTTCCAGAGCATGCACCCCTTATCTTTCATATGTAAGCGCCGACATTTCTTTACAGAGCGCGAGCGCTCACTTCAACTGTCTGATGCCTCTGTGCGCCTTCTCCTCTTACTTCTCCCCGTGCGGGAGACGCGCTGGGCTCTTCTGCATTCATTAGAGGCAGAGAGCGCTCACTCTCTGCCTCCAGTATTGCCCGGGTGCACGGAGGTGTCAGACAGAGCACTCGCTCTGTAAAGAAATGTCGGTCAGCGCTTACATATGAAATTTAAGGGGTGCTGGTACCTGTGTGTCAATCACACAGTGGCTGCATATAAAAGTGTTTTTGAGCTAGTAAAAGCTGTAATAAGAGGTATAAAAGCAAGGCTGCAGACACACCATACACACACTGTGGTTAGGTTATATGCCCAAACTTCATGACAGTTGTGCTTCAAGTCTAAGCAACTAAAGTCTAGCGTGGGTTGTATATACGTCAAGTCAGTCATACACAGCATAATCAGCCAGCCAATAAGCTTCCCAAAGTTCACCCTGCATCTCCTTCACCCTAATATGAGCTGTAACGGATTGTACCATCTTTCCAACCAGTAAAGCCAGTTATCCGTAACCTTGCATCAGAGTAATTATTTGCCCTGTGCCTGGCACAGAAGCTGGTGTACCTCGGGTGGTGTATAGGTCAACTATGCCCTGCTGTCACAAAAAGTTTAATTCACACATGATCCTCACCCGACACCACATGCGCACTCAGAAAGTTGAACAGAACAGTGAAGGATTTCAGAAGTCTAGAAGTAGAGTTGAGCAAACTTTCAAAAAGTTCAGTTCGCAGGACTCGCTAAACTTTTTGACTCAAACCGGAAATTAAATAAGCCCCTAAACACTTTTATAACACTACCTAACATCTAGAAATCCCTGTCTAACACTGTTAGGAATGTATTTAAGTAGTTTTAACGTTTTTTTAAGGATCAGTTATGGCGACATGCGGTAACCCATGGTAACTATTCCAGCTCGCAAATTTTTTAGGCTTATTTCCACCAAAGTAAAGCTGGATTGGAGTTACTCGTAGTAGCCAGTGTACAACAGGTGGTGGCTGACTGATGTTAATAGCAAACTGCATGAAATGGAAGACAGATGTTTATACCATACAGTACGAGATGGAGGACTGATGTCACTAGCATGCAACATGAGATGGCAGACTGATGTCATTACCGTACAGCATGAGATAGTGGACAGATGTCACTAGTATTCAGCAGGGTGGTGGCAGCACTGCCTAATCAATGGCATCTGGCACAGGAGGTTAAAATTCCTCACTGATCCATGCATGATTCATTTTAGTAAAAGTCAGTTTTTCCACGCTGCTGGATGACAATTTTGTTTGCTTCGACGTGACCACACTGCCTGCTGCACTGACCACTGTTCCTGAAGCCACACTGATGGCAAACTGGGCAAGTTCTGGCCAATGGTCTAATCTGGTGAGCCAGAAAAGTCCATAGTGTCTGGCTGGAACTAGCAGGTTTGCCGAAAAGTAAATTTTATTTTGACCAGCAGTCCTACCTGGCCGCAGGGTGGTTGCATAAGCAAACGCAACAAATTTTAATTTGGCCAGCAGCCTTTCTGGCCGCAGGATGGTTGCAAACGTAACAAATTTTGTTTTGGCCAGCAGCCCTGGCTCACCACAGGGTTATAGCAAATGCAACTCATTTGATTTTGGCCAGGAGGGTGATTGCAAACACAACAAATTTTAATTTGGCCAGCCTGGCTGGGGCAACAGAAATGGAACAAAACTTTTCTTTGGTCACATATTGCCCCTGGCTATAGGTGCTACTCTCCGTATTAACCATGGCATGCATGGAATGGTTTGTCTCCGCAAAATAATAGATACGTGCTACCTTAGCTGGGCACACCCCATTAGTTGCCTAAAGGCCAACAACCTGGTATGGGTGGGCCTGTGCCACAAACAACTTGGCCAGGTAGGAAATGAAGCACACTACAACAGGGTGACTGGTAGAATACTGTTGTCTGGTGGACATGGATTCCTCAATGGATAACTGACAGGATTGGGAAGGAGGAGGACAGAACACAGATGAGGAAAATCCCGAAAATGTGCTGCCTATGGAAGAGGCCTGGCTGTTAGTTAGGAGTAGAGTTGAGCAAACTTTTGAACATTTCTGCCTTTATCCCAGCATGCCAAACATTATCCCTTTTTCTGGAGTAGCAAGAGGTTCTTAGTCTAGCAATTCAAGAAGACAACATGGATTTTTCCAAGTGTGCCAAAAATTATCCCTTTTTTGGGAGTAGCAATAGGTGGTTAGTCTTGTAAGTCAAGAAGACAGCATGGATGTTTCCAAGCGTGCCAAAAATTATCTCTTTTATTGTTGTGTATATGTAGGCCTGGCTGAAAGTAGGGTGATAGTGGAATGGTGTTACTATTAGTAGCCAGCATACAGCTGACGGTGATGAGGTAGAGTTATCTGTAGCCAGCAGAGAGCAGGCAATGAGGACTAGGTATACTTCTACCCAGGCTTTGTGTTACTTTAGGTGCTGACATAGAGGCCTAATTCCTAAATTTAGAGAAAAAGACAAAAAGAGAGGTGCGCTCCTAGTGCGGAGGGTTCAGACAGGTGAGCCCCTTAGGATAATTAGGTAGGCTTACCAGAAGTGGTCATGCTCAGGGCACAACACCTATATCTGCATGTAGTATCGCTCGGTGAAGATGAGGTCAGCAGCTCCTGAAGTCCTCTCTGAGTGAGCTAGTCACTCAGCATTTCTGATACAGTCTGGAATAATGTGAACCAAAGGCCTGGGACACATAAAAGGAGGACTGGGTTCCGGGCGCTTCCCCTCCTAGTAGAGTACTGAATCTTAGGCAGGCAGATCCATAGAATAAAAAGGGAGTTTATTCGCAACAATAGTTTCGAGTCTTGTGCCAGACTCTTCTTCAGGCATATGACAAGGGGTTCAAACACATACACTTAAAATACCCGGGACCCAAAATGGTTCCGGGTGAAAGGTCACAATGACATTACTCTTAAATTACAAAATATAACATGCAACATAAAAGGTGATAAAAGCATAAGAATATATACATATATAAAAGTTAAGATTAGATGGAGTTTGGTATAAAATTTATATGTTTGCCCATTTGGCAGCGCTGGAGACTCCCGATCAGCGGAGGTTAATCACGGCATCAGAGGCTGATGCGTGACGCTCGCCATAACGAGTGATGGGGGTGGATAAAATGTAGCGCATAGTAGACAAAAACTTTTGTGAATGAAGAAAATCAAAATGAGGCTGAGTGGTGGGGGTGGATACAATGTAGCGCATAGTAAGCAAAAAGGAGCAAGATAACATAACCTTTGTTAATGAAGGAAATCAAAACGAGGCTATTCACCGGGGACCTGCAGGGAAAAGCAGGGCTTGCTGACAATCCACTATTCCATATTAGGAACGTAATCCTGATGCACGGGAACATTCTAAGTATACCGATCTCAGTATAGGGTGTGCCCCTGAAGACAATAGGAGTGTATAAAAAGAAGACATTACCCTGATGGTAGTGAAGGTGTTTATCCAAGGTGCTGTTGTGGGAGTAAGAGCATCTGATCCTGTATGGGCTCCGCTGTATAGGGTCATGACTAAAAAAGTCTCAATGAGTAAAAAGGGGGGACTTGAACATGGTGGCAATTGATGAATATTGTCTGTAATAGCAACCAGTCCCACAGTGCAGGTTATATATATGTAAAATATAAGAACCAATTGTCACGCTACAGGGAACCGTATGCACCAGTCCACAGTGGACTAATAAGTGATAGTAAACAGGGCAACTGTCCTGGAAGTTGGTGATAAGATCCATAAGTCCATCACCAGACCACCGGGTCGTCCGATAATATCTAACACTAATTGTTTGACCAGTAATTTGTCACATTACATTGATTTATATCTACAAGAACATGTTATATCACTACCTAGTTATCTCCGTGACTCGACCCAGCTCATAGAACAGCTGCTTACCATCAGATGGGAACCAGGGGTTTACCTGATAACCTGTGACGTCACGTCGTTATACACCAACATTGGCCATGAGATTGGGGTCCAATGTGTGGAAGAATTCTTGGAGAATGATCCTGACATTACTGAATATCATAGGAATTTCATCATTAAAGGCCTTAAGTTCATATTGGAGAATAATTACTTTATATACAACAAACAGGTTTATCATCAATGTAACGGTACGGCTATGGGGTCAAAGGTTGCCCCGGCCTATGCCAACCTTTTCATGGGGGCATTCGAGAAAAAATTCATTACGAGATCACCAGAATTTTCTACGCATATACAACTCTTTCGCCGCTATATCGACGATCTCTTCTTCCTATGGAAGGGTCCGGAGGAATCTATAGGGGCATTTTTGGCCTACCTAAATTCCAATGATTGGGGGATCAAATTTACTATTGAGTACAGCGAGGACAACATCAATTTTTTGGATTTGAATATCGCACACAAAGGTACTAACTATATTACGTCTACCTACTTTAAGAAGGTAGACGTCAATAGTTACCTGGAATACAACAGTGCTCACCAAAAACAATGGCTGAATAATGTGCCATATGGACAGTACAAGAGAATTAGGAAAAACTGTACGGAAGATAACACCTTTGCCACACAAGCAAAGATTTTGTCTAAAAGATTCACAGAGAAGAAGTATCCCAAATCTATTGTTCGTGATGCCTATAATAGAGTAAAGGATCAGACACAAGGAGACTGTATTAAACCAAGAAATACCAAGAATATGAGTGATACACAGAGGCTTAATTTTATCACCACGTTCTGTGATTCCGCAAGTATGATTAAGAAAACTCTAAATAAACATTGGCACATTTTGCAAAATGACGCCACTCTCAGTGCAATTCTTCCTACTAAACCACCCATTACCTATCGAAGGGCACTCACCCTAAAAAATATATTGGCACCCAGTATTATAAAGCAGCACAAATTCATCACTAGAAAACCCATTTTGTCAATGGGGTCGCATAGGTGCAATGCCAAGAGATGTCTGTGCTGCAGAGAGATTCAAAACAAGCGGACGGATTTTGTATCCAATACCACTCAAGAAAGATTTAACATCAAATACAGACTTACATGTGATTCCTCTTATGTTATATATCTCCTGGAATGTAAGTGCCATTTGCAATATGTGGGTCGGACTATACAACCTCTCAGAAACCGTTTCAACAAACATAGACAGAACGTCAAGAAAAAGTTTCTGCTCCATGGGGTCTCAAGACACTGTGCCCTGACTCACCCAGATGAACAGGACGTTTACACGGTCACTCCAATTGACCACATTCCAGTGGAATGTGCTAACCGTTTTGAGACTTTAAAGAAAAAAGAAATCTATTGGATGTACAAATTGTCAACCCCCAAGGGGTTAAATGAGATAGTTGAAACAGTCCTATAATTTCGGATGTCGATCATTCACCTCTGTCATCCAAACTCCGGCGGCCGTCCAATTTAGTCATTTCCATCTCTGTATCTATACCGGTCTATTTATATTCCTTTATATATATTTTCTTTATTATAACAACATTTTCCCATATCGTCATTATCACCAACTTCCAGGACAGTTGCCCTGTTTACTATCACTTATTAGTCCACTGTGGACTGGTGCATACGGCTCCCTGTAGCGTGACAATTGGTTCTTATATTTTACATATATATATAACCTGCACTGTGGGACTGGTTGCTATTACAGACAATATTCATCAATTGCCACCATGTTCAAGTCCCCCCTTTTTACTCATTGAGACTTTTTTAGTCATGACCCTATACAGCGGAGCCCATACAGGATCAGATGCTCTTACTCCCACAACAGCACCTTGGATAAACACCTTCACTACCATCAGGGTAATGTCTTCTTTTTATACACTCCTATTGTCTTCAGGGGCACACCCTATACTGAGATCGGTATACTTAGAATGTTCCCGTGCATCAGGATTACGTTCCTAATATGGAATAGTGGATTGTCAGCAAGCCCTGCTTTTCCCTGCAGGTCCCCGGTGAATAGCCTCGTTTTGATTTCCTTCATTCACAAAGGTTATGTTATCTTGCTCCTTTTTGCTTACTATGCGCTACATTGTATCCACCCCCACCACTCAGCCTCATTTTGATTTTCTTCATTCACAAAAGTTTTTGTCTACTATGCGCTACATTTTATCCACCCCCATCACTCGTTATGGCGAGCGTCACGCATCAGCCTCTGATGCCGTGATTAACCTCCGCTGATCGGGAGTCTCCAGCGCTGCCAAATGGGCAAACATATAAATTTTATACCAAACTCCATCTAATCTTAACTTTTATATATGTATATATTCTTATGCTTTTATCACCTTTTATGTTGCATGTTATATTTTGTAATTTAAGAGTAATGTCATTGTGACCTTTCACCCGGAACCATTTTGGGTCCCGGGTATTTTAAGTGTATGTGTTTGAACCCCTTGTCATATGCCTGAAGAAGAGTCTGGCACAAGACTCGAAACTATTGTTGCGAATAAACTCCCTTTTTATTCTATGGATCTGCCTGCCTAAGATTCAGTACTCTACTAGGAGGGGAAGCGCCCGGAACCCAGTCCTCCTTTTATGTGTCCCAGGCCTTTGGTTCACATTATTCCAGACTGTAATTCCTAAATTTGGACCCTGCCTGTGTCTCACTTTTTCTCTGCAGAGATGGCACCACGCCTGCTTTCCTGCATCTGGTAACACAGTAAAGAATTTCCACATGGCAGGATACCATAAACAGCTAGGTACATCAACACCTGACTGTGCTTCTGTTCTAGAACATTTTTTTCTCAAGCCTTCAGATCCAGCACCAGTGTAACCGTCACATGCTCCTGCTCGGACTAGAAGGCCTGCTGACATCCTCCTCTTCATCATCCCCACCACTCCTCTCAGGTAGCACTTATGATGCGTCATTGTGGCCTCTTCTTTCCCCTGCACCACATCCACCATAATGCCTTCCAGAATCGTCACCACGACTTCCACCAGTCCCACTAGTGCTATGTTGGGCCACTGCAGCCCCTTCCCCCACCTTAGCAACATGCTTCAAAGGCTGACCGTGACCCAACGCCTCCTCGTGGCTAGGAGCAAAGACAGAGATGAGGAAACAGACCCTCTAGGACGAACAATTTCTCAACCAGACATACTTTTTTAAAGGATAGGGGATAAGATGTCTGATCACGGGGGTCCCGCCGCTGGGGACCCCCACAATCTTTCATTCTGCACCCACCTTTGTGAGCTCTCCGCAGCACTGGAGGCTCCGAGTGTGAAGCGTTACAACCATGGGGCTGGAGTATCCCAGCCCCCTCAATGCAAGTCTATGGGAGGGGGTGTGACGGCCCCCATATGCATTTGGGATGCATTTTTATACATCTATATATATAAAACTCAATGTGTGTGTGTGTGTATATGTATGTATGTATGTATGTATGTTCCACAAAAACGTCCAAACGGCTAAAGATATTAACATGAAAATTGGCACACATGTTACTTATATGTCAACAACAAACATAGGATAGGTAATTTAACCTTTACTCACCCCCATTTGCCAGGGGCGGGGCTTATGTTTAAAGTCCAATACAACTCTATGGGAAATATATGTTACTGCATAACTTCCAAACGGCTGGAGATATTTCGATAATACTTGGTCACATGTTACTTATATGTCCACTTAAAATATAGGATAGTTAATTTAACCCTTAACCACCCCCATTTGTAAGGGTCGGGTTTTTTGTTTAAAGTCCCATGAAAATCAATGGGAAATGTATGTTCTCACATAACTTCTGTACGGCTGGAGATATTTCAATACCTGGTGCACATATTACGGGTCGGGATAGGAGGTCGAGTTAGGAGGTCGGGATATGAGGACGGGATTTGAGGACGGGATAGGAGGTCGAGATTGGCGGTCGGGATATGAGGACGGGATAGGAGGTCGGGATAGGAGGTCAAGATAGGAGGACGGGATATGAGGTCGGGATAGGAGTATGGGATAGGAGGACGGGATAGGAGGACGGGATAGGAGGACGGGATAGGAGGACGGGATAGGAGGACGGGATAGGAGGACGGGATAGGAGGTGGAGATAGGAGGTGGAGATAGGAGGACGGGACAGGAGGACGGGATAGAAGGTTGAGATAGGAGGTCGGGATAGGAGGACGGAATAGGAGGTGGAGATAGGAGGTGGAGATAGGAGGACGGGATAGGAGGACGGGATAGGAGGACGGGATAGGAGGTTGAGATAGGAGGTTGAGATAGGAGGTCGAGATAGGAGGATGGGGTAGGAGATCGGGATATGAGGTCGAGATAGGAGGACAGGATAGGAGGTCGAGTTAGGAGGTCAGGATAGGAGGACGGGATAAGAGGACGGGATAGGAGGTTGAGATAGGAGGACGGGATAGGAGGTGGAGATAGGAGGACGGGATAGGAGGTCTGGATATGAGGACGGGATAGGAGGTCGAGATAGGAGGATAGTGAAGGAGGAGAAAATCGGAGGCTGAGATCGCGCTGTTGCAGATAGGTTCAAGGATACTGGTAGATGTCTTAAATTCTTTTATTCTATTCATACAACGCGTTTCTGGATATTAATGATCCTTTCTTCAGGCGTGATACAAGACACAGAATGCAGGAGATATATATAAGGGAAGTGATGTATCGCACCTGAATAACACCACGCCCACAATTCTCACACAGGTAAACATAATAACTATTGTTAATACTACATATAATCACTAAATAATAGATACATTATATTCCACAATAGAGAATAGACCTATCCAATAACAGAAAAGATTATTCTACATAAAAAAACGCAATAATGCACAAATGCATAAAAAACACATTAATACATAAAAACACACGGTAAAACCTACATTAAAAGGCCGTTTTTTCTATACACTCATTTAACCCCTCGGGCCACATAGTATTAAATCTAAAAATCCAATAAGATTCTCGGTTAATTACCGTATTTATCGGCGTATAACACGCACTTTTTAGGCTAAAATTTTTAGCCTAAAGCCTACGTGCGTGTTATACGCCGATACACCCCCAGGAAAGGCAGGGGGAGAGAAGCCGTCGCTGCCCGCTTCTCTCCCCCTGCCTTTCCTGGTGTCTAGAGCGCTGCTGCCGGCCCTTCTCTCCCCCTAGCTATCGGCGCCGCTGCCCGTTCTGTCCCCCTTACTATCGGTGCCGGCGCCCCATTGCCGGCGCCGATAGTCAGGGGGAGAGAAGCGGCGCCGACAGCCAGGGGGAGAGAAAGGGCAGCGGCACCCATTGCCGGCGCCGCTGCCCCGTTGCCTCCCCCCATCCCCGGTGGCATAATTACCTTTTGCCGGGGTCGGGTCCGCGCTGCTGCAGGCCTCCGGCGTGCTTCCCCGGCGTCGTTGCTATGCGCTGCACGGCGCGGTGCATGACGTCAGTGCGCCGCGCCGTGCATAGCAACGACGCAGGGGACGCGCGCCGGAGGCCTGCAGCAGCGCGGACCCGACCCAGGTAATTATGTCACCGGGGATGGGGGGAGGCAACGGGGCAGCGGCAATGGGTGCCGCTGCCCCTTCTCTCCCCCTGGCTGTCGGCGCCGCTTCTCTCCCCCTGGCTATCGGCGCCGGCACCGATAGTCAGGGGGACAGAACGGGCAGCGGCGCCGATAGCCAGGGGGAGAGAAGGGCTGGCAACAGCGCTCTAGACCCCAGGAAAGGCAGGGGGAGAGAAGCGGGCAGCGACGGCCTCTCTCCCCCTGCCTTTCCTGGGGGTATATCGGGGTATACACGCGCACACACGCACCCTCATTTTACCATGGATATTTGGGTAAAAAACTTTTTTTACCCAAATATCCTTGGTAAAATGAGGGTGCGTGTTATAGGCCGGTGCGTGGTATACCCCGATTAATACGGTAACTGTTGATACCGATTAGGATTATTAGCAGGAATTTGCTCAATTATAGAAACTGACAGACAGTCGATATTATCAGGGTGACTTAAGGTGATGTGTCTTGAGACACTGTGCTGCATACATTTTTTTTGCAATATTAGAGCGGTGTTTATTCATTCGAGCTCGCAAACTTTGCACTGTACGCCCAATATATTGGATCCCACATCTACATGTTAGTAAATAAACTACAAAGGAAGATGCACAGTTTGTATTATCCCTGCATTTTATTACCTCCTGAGTGGAAAAAGATGTTAATTGGGATGTTTTATTACAGGGGATCCATTTGCAGCACAGACACCTCAAGGTCCCACACTTAAAGGTACCTGATTTTGCATTTTTTATAATATCTCTAGAGATGACATCTTTATTCAGTATTTTTAGCCTACTTGGGGCTAGCTGATTTCTAAGGGTTTTTGCCCTTCGAAATGTTAAATTGGGTCTCTTTGGTAAAACTTGTTTTAAAATCGGATCTGCATGCAGGATACCCCAATGTTTAGTCAGTATCCCCCGGATCCTATCAGGATTATTGTTATAAGTGGTAATAAAATTTTATTGTGGGCGTGGTGTTATCCAGGTGCGATACATCACTTCCCTTATATATATCTCCTGCATTCTGTGTCTTGTATCACGCCTGAAGAAAGGATTATTAATATCCAGAAACGCGTTCCCACCAGGTGAGTGCGTTCCTCACTCACCCACATAATCCGACCTGGCCTGGAAGATCGCACACAGAAGCGCTCTGTTGTCTTTTGTCAAGATAGGAGGATGGGATAGGAGGTTGGGATAGGAGGGCGGATAGGAGGTCGAGATAGGAGGAGGGGAGAGGAGGGTGGGATAGGAGGTAGTGTTAGGAGGTCAGGATATGAGGTGGATATAGGAGGTGGATATAGGAGGACGGGATAGGAGGACACGATAGGAGGTGGAGATAGGAGGACGGGATAGGAGGTTGGGATATGAGGATGGGGTAGGAGGTCGAGATAGGAGGACGGGATAGGAGGTCGGGACAGGAGGGCGGGGTATGAGGACGGGATATGGGGTTGGGATATGACAACAATATATGGGGATGGGATATGAAGTCAAAAGCTTCCTCCTCTGTTGATTTTCCTCCCCAGCAAGGATGAGGAAGGAAAAACCGGGCAACGCCGGGTACTCAGCTAGTATACTAATAAATTTCCTCTTGTTTCAATATTACATGTGCCTTATAGTTATAGACCTTGAGCGCTAGTTCTTTCTTACCATTTTACTTTCACACTTACGGTTTAGTGTCTCACTAGCTGCTCGGTCTTCACATTGTTTTATTAGGATCAGAGAGCCATCCCGCTTCTCCTTTCAACTTTCTTTTTGCATCAAGATTTTTAATTAGAAGTAATTTACAAATCTGTTTAACTTTCTGGCACCAGTTGATCTGAAAACTTTTTTTTTCACCAGAGTACCCCTTAAGTAATTTATTTCCGTACCTTGTTGAGAGATCCATTTACATGCTGCCAATACATGTCTATGGAGAGGGAAGAGGGAAAGAGATGACAAGGGGAGTGAAAATAGAGAGCAAAGGCAGAGAGAGAGACACACACACAGAGAGACTGTAAGTAATAGATCTCAACTCAGGGCTTGATTCTTACCTTAGATCGTTCAGTAATATTGCATTTTGCTGCTGCTTTTCTATCTCTATAAAGAGATAGAAGAAAAGGATCCCCTTCTGTGTGTTTGTGTGTGTGTGTGTGTAATGTAAACGCAACTTAATAGAGACTAAGCTGCACCCACTAACTCAGGGAAAACTGAAGGCCTGACAAGCAGCAATCTGGTGAAAATACCATATACATGTTATATAGAGTCCAGAAATAATATTGTTTCAACAGGACAGCTTAACATCTAAAGCCATCTGAAATTACATGAAATGGACAAAATGAACTTCTTCTCCAGAAGAAAATGGTGATGGTTCATTTTTGCCATTTCATGGCCTACTACCGTCCCTGCTAGCAAAGAGACTGGATTGATGCTTGCTGCTCCCCAGAAAAAATACCACATATCATAGTATAAGGCTTACTATAGTGTTATGCTAGCATTACAACACTAAGGCTATCTTCACACTGGCATGTCCGCATGGAAAATCTATATGCGGACATTCCGCAGTCTGCGGGTGCTGGTGTCTTGCCGTATTTTGTGGTTTGTCGTGGAATGTGTGAAATATATGAAATACAGTGCCCGTACTCCTCTTCTTTCTTCTCATGGTGCCGGAGATGCGCTGCTTCTGCTTTCACTACAGGCAGTGAGCTCACTCCCTGCCTCTAGCACTGCGCAGGAGCACTGAGCTGGCGGCAGACAACGGTAGCTAGCTCTCTGCCTGTAGTTAGTGTTGAGCGGCATAGGCCATATTCGAATTCGCGAATATTCGCGAATATATGGACGAATATTCGTCATATATTCGCGAATATTCGCATATTCGTTATATTCTCGTTTTATTTTCGCGTGTGCGAAAATACGTGTATGCGAAAATTAACATATGCGAATTTTCGCATATGCGAAAATTAGCATATGCTAATTTTCGCATATGCGAATTTTCGCACGCCAGTCTTACACAGTAGTATTACAGCCTTCTTTACACCACACAAGCTGGAAGCAGAGAGGGATGATCACTGTGATGTGTACTGTGAAGAAAAAAAAAAAAAAAAAAAAAACGAATATTCGTAATTACGAATATACAGCGCTATATTCGCGAAATTCGCGAATTCGCGAATATGCGATATTCGCGAATAATATTCGAATTGCGAATATTCGCGAGCAACACTACCTGTAGTGAAAGCAGAAGCAGCGCGTTTCCGGCACCATGAGAAGAAAGAAGAGGAGTAGGGGAACTGTATTTCATATAACATAAAGGTGCACATTATATGTATAGGCTCAGTGGAGTCACGCCGTCCCGCACATTATGGACATCAGGGGGTGGGGACCTGTGTGTCAATCACACAGTGGTCCAGCGCTCACTGGGGATAGGCGTGGCGGAGGTGGGACATTACGATCCCCAGCCACGCCTATCCGACTGTTGCTGACCACACGATAAAACTATTTTCTGGCTGATAAAGAGTGATAAACAGCAGCCAAAAGTACAGCTGCATTACACATATCATCATCTATACTATTATGTTATTAGTCTGGGGGGTATAATATCCATGACAGTTGCGCTTTAAAGGGAACATGTCAGCAGTAAAATGGTTCTAAATTTGTGGATGCTGTTTAATAGCATTAGAAATACTAAATGTAGGGAAGTTAAAGGGGGTACTCTGGCCCCAAGACATCTTATCCCCTAACCAAAGGATAGGGGATAAGATGTCTGATCGCAGGGGTCCCGCCGCCGGGGAACCCCTGCAATCTAGCATGCAGCACCCAACTGTAAGGACTGCCGGAAGCGCTGGAGTTTCTCAGTCTTTTGCCTCCCGACCACGGGGATGGATTATCGTGACGTCACGCCCCCTCCCATAGACTTGCATTGAGGGGGCGTGGGGCGTGATGTCACACGGGGCGGAGTCATGATGTCATGATAATCCGTCCCTGTGGTTGGGAGGCAAAAGACTCCAGCGCTTCCGGCAGTACTTACAGGTGGGTGCTGCATCGCAGGGGTGGCGGGACCCCTGCGATTAGACATCTTATCCCCTTATCCTTTGGATATGGGATAAGATAAGATCTCTTGGGGCCAGAGTACCCCTTTAAATTACCGTATTTATCGGCGTATAACACGCACTTTTTAGGCTAAAATTTTTAGCCTAAAGTCTATGTGCGTGTTATACGCCGATACAGCCCCAGGAAAGGCAGGGGGAGAGAGGCCGTCGCTGCCCGCTTCTCTCCCCCTGCCTTCCCTGGGGTCTAGAGCCCTACTGCCGGCCCTTCTCACCCCCTGGCTATCGGCGCCGCTGCCCGTTCTGTCCCCCTGACTATCGGTCATAGGGACAGAACGGGCAGCGGCGCCGATAGCCAGGGGGTGAGAAGGGCCGACAGCAGCGCTCTAGACCCCAGGAAAGGCAGGGGGAGAGAAGCGGGCAGCGACGGCCTCTCTCCCCCTGCCTTTCCTGGGGGTATATCGGGGTATACACGCGCACACACGCACCCTCATTTTACCATGGATATTTGGGTAAAAAACTTTTTTAAACCAAATATCCTTGATAAAATGAGGGTGCGTGTTATAGGCCGGAGCGTGGTATACCCCGATAAATACGGTATGTTAGGCTTTCCTGAGTCAGAACAGGGTTTCATCATTCTGCATAACTGCACTGGCAATGTGTTCATGAGATGCATTGGTATTTCCTCTCTCATCCCACCCCCTGTCTGTGAGTGACAAATTTTTATCTATAGCGCAGATAGAATAAAACTGGCAAAACGGCATTAGGAGGAAAGATTGTCCAATCTCATTAAAGCATCAAATGATTTATTATCAATACAAAGTACTATGTTGTGCTGCAGATTTATTAAATAGAAAAATCTAATATCAATAAGTGTTTACATTTCTACAGCTGATAAATGTTGTCCTTAATTTGGACATGGTTTTCCTGTTGACAGTTTCCCTTTATCCCCTTAAGGACCCAGCCAATTTTCAGTGTAGGACCCGGCCATTTTTTGCACATCTGACCACTGTCACTTTAAGCATTAATAACACTAGAATGCTTTTACCTTTCATTCTGATTCCGAGATTGTTTTTTCGTGATATATTCTACTTTATGTTAGTGGTAAAGTTTTGTCGATACTTGCATTACTTCTTAGTGAGAAATTTCAAAATTTTATGAAAAAATTGAGAATTTAGCATTTTTTTCTTTGAAGCTCTATGCTTATAAGGAAAATTAATATTCCAAATAAATTATATATTGATTCACATATACAATATGTCTACTTTATGTTTGCATCATAAAAGTGACATGTTTTTAGTTTTGGAAGACATCAGAGGGCTTCAAAGTATAGCAGCAATTTTCCAATTTTTCACAACATTTTCAAAATTTAAATTTTTCAGGGACCAGTTCACTTTTGAAGTGGATTTGAAGGGCATTCATATTAGAAATACCCCATAAATGACCCCATTATAAAAACTGCACCCCTCAAAGTATTCAAAATGACATTTAAAAGTTTTCACAGTTTATTGAATTTTTTCAAGGGGTAAAAGGAGAAAAATTGTAGACCCAGTTATTGAATTTTTACAAGGGGTAAAAGGAGAAAAATCTTCCTAAAATGTGTAACCCAATTTCTCTTGAGTAAGGAAATACCTCATATGTGTATGTCAAGTGTTCGGCAGGTGCAGTAGAGGGCTCAGAAGGGAAGGAGCGAAATGTTTTTTGGGGGGCATGACACATTTAAGAAGTCCCTTTTGTGCCAGAACAGGATTTTTTAAAAGGATTTTTTAATTTTTCACAAAAATGCTGGTTTTTCCCCAAATTTAAAATTTTTACAAGGGGTATTAGGAGAAATTACTTCCCAAAATTTGTAACCCCATCTTTTCTGAGTATGGAAATACCCCATGTGTTGATGTCAATTGCTCTGCTGGTGCACTACAATGCCCAGAAGAAAAGGAGTCACTTTTGGAAAGCAAATTTTGCTGAAGGCCGCCCCTAACCTCTTGCCTCAAATGCGCAACAGGAGTCTTAGTTAATAGTAAATTTAGCTGTACTGACCAGAGTCGGGCAGCTGCTGTCAAGGCTAATAAAATCATGGGGTGCATTAATAGGGACATAGATGCCCACGACAAGGAAATAATTCTACCACTGTACAAATCACTAGTCAGACCACACTAGTCAGATACTGAGTACAGTACTGGGCACCAGTGTACAAGAAAGATATAGTGGAGCTGGAGAGGGTTCAAAGACGGGCAACCAGGGTAATACGGGGAATGGGAGCACTACAGTACCCAGAAAGATTATCAGAATTAGGGTTTTTTAGTTTAGAAAAAAGAACTCTTAGGGGAGACCTAATAACGATGTATAAATATATCAGGGGACCGTGCAGAGATCTCTCCCATGATCTATTTATACCCAGGACTGTATCAATAACAAGGGGGCATCCTCTACGTCTTGAGGAAAGAAGGTTTCTACACCAGTAGAAACGGGGGTTCTTTACTGTAAGAGCAGTGAGACTATGGAACTCTCTGCCAGAGGAGGTGGTCATGGTGAACTCTGTGAAAGAGTTCAAAAAGGGTCTGGATGCATTTTTTGGAGAATAATAACATTGCTGGTTATGGATACTAGATTTTTAGGGACAGAACGTTGATCCAGGGATTTATTCTGACTGCCATATTTAGAGTCAGGAAGGAATTTTTACCTCTAGTATGAGGGGTTTTTGCCTTCCTCTGGATCAACTCAGCTCAGTAAGGACTTATTAGGGGTATAGGTTAAACTTGATGGACTCTGGCCTTTTTTCAACCTTATGAGCTATGTTACTATGTTACTAAGTGAATTCAAAAGGTTACGTTAATCATGCTATTCAGAGTAGCTCACTGCATCCTGAGTAGCTTTCAGACAAAATTAGAACAATATTATAAAAACCATCATATAAAATAATGTGCAAGCTTGTCTTTACATAAGTTAAAACATCAACATAATGATATCTAAGAAATAACATAATAATCCCACCATAGTCTGTAGAAATCCCTCCATAGTCAATGCATGAGGTAGTATGTAAGAACATAGCAAATGGTGCGCTGCTGAGCACCGTGGCCGTAGTAAATTTATGAATGAAAGTGCTATGTATACCATAGCGTAGCTAGTAGTAGGCGGAGTCAAATGTTTGTAGGAAAAAGGTGCCGAACCTGTAGTGGTGAATGTTGCTGGGCTGAGAGTGATATCTCCATATATGAGTCCTATCACTCTCGGCCCAGCAACATTCACCACTACAGGTTTGGCACCTTTTTCCTACAAACAACTGACTCCGCCTACTGCTAGCTACGCTATGTTATACATAGCACTTACATTTATAAATTCACTACGGCCACGGCGCCCAGCAGTGCTTCTTTTGCTATGCCACACATATTACCTCATGCACTGTTTCTACAGACTATGGAGGGATTATTATATTATTTCTTAGATATCATTATGTTGATGTTTTAACTTATGTAAAGACAAGCTTGCACATTATTTTATATGATGGTTTTTATAATAATTATTGTTCTAATTTCGACTGAAGGCCACTCAGGATGCAGTGAGCTACTCTGAATAGCGTGATTAACGTAACCTTTTGAATTGACGTAAGGACTGTCTATTTAAACTTAGCTGTTTGTTGTTTGTACAAGCCTGATGAAGTGCCCTTTTAGGGCAAGAAACGCATTGTTTGTTGTGCCCAATAAACCTTGTGATGCGATATCCATGAATGCAGTCACCTTCATTCAACACTGTAATTGCACCTGGAGAAGATCGACTTTTATTTCTGCTTTTGCTTCTATTGTTGTGAATCGGTGAGCGAGGATCCGACCGGAGGATCTAGGCTGCTTACAGAGCACTATCTATCTAAACGCTACTTGGTAAGTGTAATTCTTTTTGCAATTGGCAAGTATCCTAAAGTACTGCACTAGGGGCACGTGTGCCTTTTTCTCTTTTCTCTGCTATATACACTTTTGCATGTCCATGTACCTACACTATAAAGCTAGCAATATATATTGAAGAACAGGAAGAATAAGACTCCAGTCTTCTGTTGTAGCTATAGATAACTGAGTTACCAAGCAGCTTAAACTTCATCAGACACCTTACTACTGATCTCATTTGTTTAGGTCCTATTATCAATACAATGCAATTATCACAATACGGAACCACAGACCTACCCACAAAAGCAAATCTTTCACCCTCACCAATCTCAAACAGTACAGACTCTAGGCAGTGACTCTGATCAGCACCTCAGAAACTGTGTACTAATGATTCTTTCTTGGTTCATGGCATCATGGCTCACCTTTTAACTCCCTGCCAGGCTCCGCTCTGCAAATGCTCAACATCGCAACCCAACAGAGCAGAAAAACATTATCTCTGTTTGGCATGTAAATGCAAATAAATGGTGTAAATGGAAACATTTTCTGTTTGTGCTCCTGTGTGATTAATGATATGTTAATGGGAGCACTGAGGCGGCTTTCAACACAGCTTGGAGATTTTGTTAATATGTAAATAAATCACACAGAGAGCTGAATAAAAAAAAAAAAAAACAGAGAAATTATTAGGGCAACCAACTGTTAAGATTGCTCTATATTTAATGATAAACACACCTTATAGTTGACGAAGATAACACAATATTGCCTTTGTTTGAGGTAAGGTGTGTCAATGAGGCATCATCTTTTTGGAATAGCTTAAGTTTCCCTATAAGTTGTCTTCGCACTCTTCCTGCATACTGTTTATTGGTGTTTTCATTTTTGGGATATGCTTTTCTTCTATATGAATTAACAATAATTATGTTTATTTTGATTTTATTACAGTATTTGTTATATGAAATGTAATGACTCATCAACAACTACTCCCAGGCATTGGTCCAGTCATTGTTACCAGCAAATGGATCTAGGTTCCAAATGGGAACTCAAAATGGGCATGCCTAGGTGGTGGACCGGTAAATTCTTACCAGCAAATCTCACTGCTGCCATTCTGCTAAATCTCAATTACCGCTGCTCTCAGCTGCTTCCTGGTTCTTATGACGTCTTATCGTTGTAGGAACACCAAGCTTAGTCAATGACTGAAGTGACCGAATGATTGGCTGAGTACAGAGTTACTTCAGGGACAACACATCACAAGAACCAGGAGCAGTCAAAAGCAGCAGAGATTGAGATCCATTAGAATGGTAGCTGTGGGGGATGAACAGTACCAAATAATCCTACACCACATATTAAAATTGTGTTGCTGGAATGCCCCCTAAAATAAAAATAAACCTCACACCTCTCAGTTGTACAGTACCACAATACAGCACCCATTTTGCAGTGATGTAACAATAAATTTGGGGGTCCCATGCAAGACCCACTTAGGGGTCCCTAAGCTTCTCCCCCACAAGGTATGCCACGCCGATAACAATATATCCCACCCATACCAACTTGATATATATATATATATATATATATATATATATATAATATATAAAGCAAGTGATATATATATAAGCAGTAGGTAGTATTAGACCTCTCTCTCTCTCTCTCTGTCTGTTTGTCTATATATGTGTGTGATTAGTAGTAGGCACCAAAAAGAATAGGATGTAACCAGGGCTGTGGAGTCGGAGTCGTGGAGTTGGACAAAATTTTGGGCACCTGGAGTCGGAATCGGCAAACAATGCACCGACTCTAACTCCTACTAAATTTAGATTGGAATAAAAAAAATTAAAAAAAAGCAAGTTTAAATATCCCAATTCACAAAAAGTTATAATTACAGTGGGGATCAAAAGCTTGGGCACCCCAGGTAAAAAATTGTATTAATCTGCATAAAGAAGCCAAGAAAAGATGGAAAAATCTCCAAAAGGCATCAAATTACAGATTAGACATTCTTATAATATGTCAACAAAAGTTAGATTTTATTTCCATCATTTACACTTTCAAAATAACAGAAAACTAAAAATATGGTGTCTGCAAAGGTTTTGGCACCCTGCAGAGTTAATATCTTGTACTGCCCCCTTTGGCAAGTATCACAGCGTGTAAACACTTTTTGTAGCCAGCCAAGAGTCTTTCAATTCTTGTTTGAGGTATATTTGCCCTTTCTCCCTTACAAAAGACTTCCAGTTCTTTGAGATTTCTGGGTTGTCTGTCACGCACTGCTCTTTTAAGGTCTATCCATAGATTTTCAATTATGTTGAGGTCAGGAGATTGTGAAGGCCATGGCAAAACCTTCAGTTTACGCCTCTTGATGTAATTTTCTGTTATTTTGAAAGTGTAAATGATGGAAATAAAATCTAACTTTTGTTGACATATTATAAGAATGTCTAATCTGTAATTTGATGCCTTTTGGAGTATTTTCCATCTTTCCTTGACCCCGCATCACATCGCGTCGGTCCCGGCGCTCATCAACGGCAGGAACCCGCGGCTAATACCACACATCGCCGATCGTGGCAATGTGCGATATTAACCCTTTAGAAGAGGCGGTCAAAGCTGACCGGCTTCTAAAGTGAAAGTGAAACTATCCCAGCTAGTCAGTCGGGCTGTTCGGGTCCCGAACAGCTTACAGGACACCGGGAGGGCCCTTACCTGCCTCCTCGGTGTCCGCTCGACGAATGACTGCTCCGTGCCTGGGATCCAGGCAGGAGCAGTCAAGCGCAGATAACACTGATCACAGGCGTGTTAATACACGCCAGTGATCAGCATGAGAGATCAATGTGTGCAGTGTTATAGGTCCCTATGGGACCTATAACACTGCAAAAAAAAGTAAAAAAAAAAGTGTTAATAAAGGTCATTTAACCCCTTCCCTAATAAAAGATTGAATCATCCCCCTTTTCCCATAAAAAATAAAACAGTGTACCGCCCTGTACGTGGAAAAATAAAAAAAGTTATAGGGGTCAGAAGATGACATTTTTAAACGTATAAATTTTCCTGCATGTAGTTATGATTTTTTCCAGAAGTACGACAAAATCAAACCTATATAAGTAGGGTATCATTTTAACCGCATGGACCTACAGACTAATGATAAGGTGTCATTTTTACCGAAATATGTACTGCGTAGAAACGGAAGCGTTTTTTCTTCGATTTTCTCGCACAATGATTTTTTTTCCCATTTCACTGTGAATTTTTGGGTAAAATGACTAATGTCACTGCAAAGTAGAATTGGTGACGCAAAAAATAAGCCATCATTTGAATTTTTGGTGGAAAATTGAAAGGGTTATGATTTTTAAAAGGTAAGGAGGAAAAAACGAAAGTGCAAAAACTGAAAAACCCTGAGTCCGTAAGGGGTTAATACAAATTTTTACCTGGGGTGCCCAAACTTTTGATCCCCACTGTAATGACTTCTCTACTTTAAGAATATAGACCAATGCATGCAGTGCCTCACGTAACCGCAAAACAAACACGTTAAGTGACTGAAGAAGCATGCTTTTCATGTGCTTCACTATATGGCGTTGCGCACAATTAGGAGTGGCAATACTTATACTTTCCATAGTGTTGTGTTCTTCTGTTACAGGGGACCCATGGGTAACCTAGCCTCTCACTGATAATGTTTTTTGCAGGACTAGAGACACTTGTATAAGTGAAGGGAATGGAGGGTCAATAGTTCAAGACCGAAGCTGTAAACCATTGGAAAAACTGCTGCCATTCAGCTAAAGCTATAAAAACTTGCAAACGTGATTGTTAGCTTAAAGGGGTACTTCGCCCCTAGACATCTTATCCCCTATCCACTTTAGCGCAAACTGCACCAAGTAGATGTGTGCATTGTGTGGTGCAGAGGGTCATTTGGTAGCCACCTGTGGCCAGATTCACTGTAATACCAGCCCGGGATGGGGAGAGCCATGAGGATGCCTCATCTGGAAAGGGGACCAGCAGAGGAGAAGGGGCACTAGGACCAGTGAATAAACTTAAGAACAAGCTTAGAGCCCCTCTAAGCTTAGGAGGGAGAAAAAGCACAGAAGAAGCAGGGACCTTGAAAGTTCCCTGTTGGCAGGTGTAGTCCAGGATCCTGATCCATACGCTGGCTCAGAGAACACAGCTGAGGCTCTAGAGAGTTATATGGAGAGATAACGAAACTTCATAAGGAAGAGGCAAATAGGGCCATTTTCTCAAGTTCCTTCCAATATGAAAGTTTGGATGTGCAAGATGGGAAAGGGCATGAAGAAAAACAAAAGTGTGGCAGAAGGAGGCAGGGCCAGGCATAATTTTCCTCCTTCGGTGTTGCGGGCTAAGTGCCTACGAAAAGCCTGACCAACCCCCTCTGATTGTTCTATCCAATAGGTATTGGGCCCTTGGTGAAGGCTCTTCCCTTTGTTTGGAGGGGGAAGCTGAGGGGCTTGGTTCAGAGGTGGAGGTCTGGGAGGAGCCAAGCCTGTTCCATCAAAGGCAGCTTCTTTCATGTAGATGAGAAAAGTGGGATAGATATGTCCCCATCCCTCAAGAGGTCTAAAAAAAAGGTGGTCCTCTTTTGAAGAAGGGAAGAAGAAGGGTAAAAAGGTAAAAGGGATAGGCCATCCAACTCAATCACACAGGATGGCGGCATTCAGCTCATTGACGCTGGCATCCATTAACTTTGCCAGCATTAAGTCTGATACATTGGGGCAAAATAGTATTTAGTCAGCCACCAATTGTGCAAGTTCTCCTACTTAAAAAGATGAGAGAGGCCTGTAATTTTCATCATAGGTATACCTCAACTATGAGAGACATAATGAGAAAAAAAAATCCATAAAATCACATTGTCTGATTTTTAAAGAATTTATTTTCAAATTATGGGGGAAAACAAGTATTTGGTCACCTACAAACATACACGGGACACCCCACACCAAGCTTTCTGGCTCACACAGACCTGTAACTTCTTCTTTAACCCCTTGGGGACGGAGCCCATAAGGACGGGAGCATTTTTTGCAAATCTGACATCTGTCACTTTATGCATTAATAACTCTGGGATGCTTTTACTTAGAAATATGATTCCGAGATAGTTTTTTCGTGACATATTGTACTTTATTTTAGTGGTAAATTTTCATTGATACTTGCATAATTAATTTTTTCACATTTTGCATTTTTCTAACTTTGAAGCACTCTGCTTGTAAGAAAAGGGGACATGTCAAATATATTACATATTGATTCACATATACAATATGTTAGCTTTATGATGGCATCATCAAGTTGACATGTTTTTACTTTTTGAAGATATCAGAGGAATTTTTCAGGGACCAGTTACGTTTTGAAGTTAATATGAGGGTCTCTATGTTGGAAATCCTGTATAATGGACCCCATCATGAAAACTGCAGCCCTCAAAGTATTCAAAATTACATTCATAAAGTTTTTTTAACCCTTCAGGTGTTTCACAGGAATAGCAGCAAAATGGAAGAGAAAAATCTAAATCAAAATTTTTTACACTAACGTGATATTGTAGCCCCATTTTTTTTCCCATTTTTACAAGGGGTAAAAGGGCCCCCCAAAACTTGTAATACATTTTCTCTCAAGTAAGGAAATACCTCATTTGTGGATGTAAAGTGCTGTGTGGGTGAACTAGAGAGCTCAGAAGGGAAGGAGACACAATGGCATTTTGAAGAGTGAATTTTGCTAATGGTATTTGGGGTGCATGTCGCATTTAGGAAGCCCCCGTGATGCCAGAACAGTAAAAAAAAAAAACACATGGCACTCTATTTTGGAAACTACACCCCTCAAGGAACTTAACAAGGGGAAAAGTGAGACATAGGTGATAGACAAACTTTCGTTAAAGTGGAACGTAAAAATAAATAAAAAAATTTCAATAAAATGCTGGTGTTACCCCAAATTTTTTATTTTCACAAGGGGTAATAGGAGAAAAAGCCCCCAAAAATTTGGATCCCCATCTCTTCTGAGTATGGAAATACCTCACATGTGGATATAAAGTGCTCTGTGGTCGAACTGCAATTCTCAGAAGAGAAGGAGCATCATTGGGCTTTTGGTGAGAGAATTTGGTTGGAATAGAAGTCGGGGGGCCATGTGCATTTACAAAGACCCCGTGGTGCCAGAACAGTGACCCCATTTTGTAAACTAGACCCCTCACGGAATGTAATAAGGAGTGCAAATGCTTCACTGGCATTTGACAGATCTTTGGAAATTCAATTTTCATTTTTTCTGACGACTGTTCAAAAAATCTGTTAGACACCTGTGGGGTGTAAATGCTCACTGCACCCCATGTAACATTACATGAGGGGTGTGGTTTCCAAAATGGGGTCACATGTGGGGGTCCACTGTTCTGGCACCATGGGGGCTTTGTAAACACACATGGCCTTCAATTCCAGCCTAATTCTCTCTCCAAAAGCCCAATGTAAATGCATAGTATGGGGAAACACCAGCATGTTAGTGTATTTTTTTAGACAAACATGCTGGTGAAGCCCCTAACTTTTCCTTTTCATAAGGGGTAAAAGGAGAAAAAGCTCCCCAAAATTTCTAACGCAATTTCTCCCAATTATGGGAATAACCCATATGTGGCCCTAAACTGTTGCCTTGAAATACAACAGGGCTCTGATGAGAGAGAATATCATGCACATCTGAGGACTAAATTAGGAATTTGCAATAGGGACGGACCCGGATACAAGAATGGCGCTAGTCTTCACCAAAATTCTACATCAGTGTTTCCCAAACAGGTTGCCTCCAGCTGTTGCTAAACTCCCAGCCTGCCAGGACAGTCAATGGCTGTCCAGCAATACTGAGAGTTGTTGTTTTGCAACAGCTGTAGGCTCGGTTGAGGAAACACTGCTGTATGAGAAGTTTTTAATTTTTATTGGGGGGGGGATGAGTAAGGGTATATGTATATGTAGTGTTTTACTTTTTATTTTGTGTTAGTGTAGTGTAGTGTTTTTAGGGTATATTCACACAGGCGAGGGTTCACAGTGAGTTTTCCACTGGGAGTTTGAGCTGCGTCAGAAAATATTTCGCAGCTCAAACTTGTAGAAGGAAACTCACTGTAAACCACCGCCTGTGCTAACCTTCAACTTTTGCAGTTTTTAGTTTTGCAACAGCTGGAGGCACACAGGTTGAAAACACTGAGTTAGGAAACGGACTGTAGCTCAGTGTTTCCCAACTGACAGCTTCGATTATCCCTATTATCTGTGCTATCGGGTCATCAGAGTCCTGATAAGCCCAGAATCGCTGCAAATCGCCGATCTGAATTGATTAGTGATTTGCGGCGATCGCCGACATTGGGGAGTCTCAGGACCCCCTAGGCGATGTCACGGGATGCCTGCTGATAGATATCATCAGTCATCCCGGTCTGATCACTGCCCAGCGAGCGGTGGCGATCGGAAATGCGGAGGGCTTACAGGTACGCCCTCTATCCTTAAGTACTGGGATGCGAGGGCGTATCCATACGCCCTCCGTCCCCAACAGGTTAAGAGTCTCCTCTATCCTCCACTCGTTACCTGAATTAATGGCACCTGTTTGAACTTGTTATCAGTATAAAGGACACCTGTCCACAACCTCAAACAGTCACACTCTAAACTCCACTATGGCAAAGACCAAAGAGCTGTCGAAGGACACCAGAAACAAAATTGTAGTCTGGGAAGACTGAATTTGCAATAGGCAAGCAGCTTGATGTGAAGAAATCAACTGTGGGAGCAATTATTAGAAAATGGAAGACATACAAGACCACTGATAATCTCCCTCGATCTGGGGCTCCATGCAAGATCTCACCCCTTGGTGTCAAAATGATCACAAGAACGGTGAGCAAAAATCCCAGAACCACACTGGGGTACCTAGTGAATGCCCTGCAAAGAACTGGTACCAAGGTAACAATGGCTAACATCAGTAACACACTACGCTGCCAGGGACTCAAATCATGCAGTACCAGATGTGTCCCCCTGCTTAAGCCTGTACATGTCCGGGCCCATCTGAAGTTTTCTAGAGAGCATTTGGATGACCCAGAAGAGGATTGGGAGAATGTCATATGGTCAGATGAAACTAAAGTTGAACTTTTTGGTAAAAACTCAACTCATCGTGTTTGGAGGAGAAAGAATGTGGAGTTGCATCCAAAAAACACCAAACCTACTGCATGGGGGTGGAAACATCATGCTTTGGGGCTGCGTTTCTGCAAAGGGACCAGAAAGACTGATCCGTGTAAGGGAAACAATGAATGGGGCCATGTATCTTGAGATTTTGAGTGAAAACCTCCTTCCATCAGCAAGGGCATTGAAGATTAAATGTGGCTGAGTCTTTCAGCATGACAATGATCCCAAACACACTGCCCGGGCAACAAAGGAGTGGCTTTGCAAGAAGCATTTCAAGGTCCTGGAGTGGCCTAGCCAGTGTCCAGATCTCAACCCCATAGAAAACCTTTCGAGGGAGTTGAAAGTCTGTGTTGCCCAGCAACAGACCCAAAACATCACAGCTCTAGAGGAGGTCTGTATGGAGGAATGGGCCAAAATACCAGCAACGGTGTGTGAAAACCTTGTGAAGACTTACAGAAAACATTTGACCTCTGTCATTGCCAACAAAGGGTATATAACAAAGTATTGAGATGAACTTTTGTTATTGACCAAATACTTATTTCCCTCCATTATTTGCAAAAAAAAAATCTTAAAAAATCAGACAATGTGGTTTTATGGATCTTTTTTTCTCATTCTGTCTTTCATAGTTAAGGTATACTTACAGGCCTCTTGTAACACTCATGTTTCAGAAGACAGGAACACCAGTGGATGTGGATCCGCTGGACTTGTGTGGCAGATGACTCGGACCGTACCAGGGAGTGGAGTCTAAGGTGCTGCTGGTTTTCATCAGAGCCTGCCATAAAGCGGGATGGACTTGCTGCGGCAGGCAGCACCCAGGTCGCTACCCCTGGTACAGCTCGACCACATAGGCGGCTGAGGAGATGCGAGGCACAGGAGGGATAAGGCAGCTCATAGTCAGGATAGCAGAAGGTCAGAGCAGGCGGCACAGTAGCGTAATCAGGACATAGCAGGTGGTCAGTAGGCAGGCGGCAGAGGAGCAAGGTCAGGTCACAGAGCACAGGATCAGAAACATGGCAAGGCAACTCTCAGGAATGCTTTCTCTCAGCACAAGGCAACAAAGATCCGGCAGGGAAGTGTGGGAGGAGGAATTTATCAATGAGCCACAGGTGTACTACACTAATGGGCACACTGGCCCTTTAAATCTTAAAGCTCCGGCGCGCATGCACGCCCTAGGGGACGGGGACATGCGCCCAGGAGCAGAGAGGAAGAGGCGGGGGCAGGAGAAGCACCTGGTGAGTGACAGACTGGGATTCGCATGCAAATCTCAGCCCCATCGGCAGCAGCAGGTAATGGGACCATACGATCACGGCCAGAGCGCATAACGTTCCCCCCCCCCCCCCTTTGGTCTCCCTCTCCTTTTACGACTCAGAAAACTCCTGAGAAGGTCACGGTCCAGAATATACTCCTTAGGCTCCCAAGATCTTTCCTCAGGACTGTAACCCTCCCAGTCGACCAGAATTTTTTTTTTACCTCTCACGGTTTAGTGGCAAAAATCTGTTTAACTTTGTGGATGTCAGAAGAGCCAGAGACAGGTGGGGGGACAAGATTCTTTTGAGAAAACCGGTTTATGACAAGAGGCTTGAAGAGAGAGATGTGGAAGGGATTGGGAATTCGTAACGTAGCAGGTAGACAGAGTTTGTAGGAGACAGGATTAATTTGCTGTAGAACCTGGAAGGGACCAATGTAGCGAGGACCAAGCTTGTGAGAGGGCCTCTTGAAGCAGATGTACTTGGATGAAAGCCACACCATGTCACCAGGAGAGAAGGATGGAGGAGGTCTTCTACTTTTATCAGCTTGCACCTTCATGCATGAAGAAGCCTGGGATAATGACTGTCGGGTCTGTTGCCAGATGGTGGAGAAGTCACGGACCAGCTCATCAACAGCAGGCACACCGGAGGAAACTGGGAAAGGAAGAGGAGAACGGAGATGGAGTCTGTAGACAACAAAAAAGGGAGACGACCTCGTGGACTCTGAATCCTTATGATTATATGAGAATTCAGCCCAGGGGAGAAGGTCTACCCAATCGTCTTGGCGAGCTGAAACAAAATGCCGAAGTCTCAAGAATTTTATTAACCCTCTCCACCTGACTGTTGGAATGAGGGTGGTAGGCCGAGGAGAAGTCCAGATTGATGTCCAGACGTTTTTTTTTTATTTTAAATAAACTTTATTCACAGAGTCTCACAAATACAGTACAGTATCACAGTAGCAAAATATACACATGACATATTATAAGATAGGAATTCATCAATCACAGTAAAAGAGGCATACATGTGTAAAGCTCAATGAAACATCTGCAAGATCTCTGGTATTTTAACTTAGTAAAAAAGCAATTCAAAACTAAGAAAACTAACGGAACACAAACATCTCCCTGAGAAGACAAATCTGTGTAATATCCTATCCAAGAAGTCTTAAAATAATATATGAAAGTATGAGCCTCCAGCACCACTATTCTCGAGTAAGGGTCTCAGTCCTGCTCTATATTCCCGTCGGGGGATGCACCAGGTTTCCAAGTGTCCCTTTAAAGGGGTTCTCCCTTGTTTATACTGTTTTTTGTTATTATGTTTGTGTGTTATGTGTGTATAAGTATGTGTTTTTTTTGTGTGTGTTGTCATTATGTATATATGTATTTTCTTACCTTTTGTGAAGATCCGGAAGCTGGCCCCTTTTTCTTCCAGCGGCTTGCTGTGTAACCTCGGCCTCCGCCATGTTGTGTTCGGTAAGTGGGATGTCGGGGGATGTGTTCTTGCTTCTGTCCTTCCTATCTTCTGACGTCCAAGGCAAATCTTTTCTTCCTGTTTCTTCCGTGGCTCCGCGCCGAATCTGCGGCCTCTTCCGGCGCATGCGCAGGTAGTTTGTTTTTTTTCCCAATAAAGTTTTTTTTGTCTAATTGACAAACTGTCTGCGCATGCGCGAGTACGCAAGTGCTACGCTAACAGCGTAGCGTATGCTAGGTCTACGCTAATAGGGTAAAAAAAAACACATACTTATACACACATAACACACAAACATAATAACAAAAAACAAGGGAGAACCACTTTAAGTAGCTCCAAATTAAACCAAGTAGTCGATTGAAAGTAGTCAACTATCCTATGACGTTCTTCTACATCTGGTAAGTATTGTAAATACTTTTTCCATTTATAAAAGAACGATTTGGCATGTAGTTCTGAGTTGCGGATAGCCAACAATAGCTCCCTATTTACTATAGAATGGAATTCTTTGAGAATTTCCGTGACCGTTAGCAACGTGGGAGCCAGCCAGTGTCTGAGTAAGCATAATTTCGTGACTAATATTAGTATATGTGTACTCTTGTTCAATCGTTCCCCATCTTGGACATCAGCGTGTTGATTGGGGAGATAGTGAAAAAGAAAAGGATCCGGAGAAGAGGGAACTCGTGAGCCCCAGATAACATATATCTTATCTCTTATTTCATCCCATAGACGTCGCACTCGGGGACATTCCCACAGGCAGTGCCATAGATCAGCTCTATACAGTTGGCATACAGGGCAGTGGTCTAAATACGGGGGAGAGGGGGAGGCGGGGTACCCTTCCATTTAAATGCACAAGTCGCTTTATGAAATACCCTCCAGTGTATTTCTTTTAACTGGGAACTTGGGGTGGAATTAATTACTGCTAACAAGCCATGCTTCATGCGGGAGTGTAGGTCAGCGTCCTCTATGTGGGTGGACCATTTAACCAGCGCTTTCTCAGCGGTTCCTCTTAACACTACATCCCTGATGTTTGCGTAGATGAGTGATAAGGATTTATGACCCGCTAACCTTCCCACCAGTGTGGTGAATTCCTCTCGGCTTTCAATCTGTCTATACGTCCTAACCAGACTACCAAAATAAAGACACAGTTGGTTGTATAGCCATTGGTGTGAGTCAGGAAGGTCATATGTACATCTGAACGCATCCCACTGCAAAAATTTTCCATCCCTCTTATCGAAAAAATTTCAGAAAGAGAGAGAGAGCCTTTTCTACCCACCGTATACGTACCGGATTGCTTAAACAGTGTAACAGAGCACAAGGGAAACAAATTTGAGAGACACCAAGGCAGGCCACATAGTTTGCGCATCATTTTCCAAGCTGCCAGGGTGTCACTAAATAATGTTTCTCCGAATAGAAGACGGTATGTCTCTAAATGGGAGGTGAAATAATATTTGAAGTGAGCCCAGAGGACAGAGTTCCTTTTCTAAAGCAGTGTTAGAGAAAAAAGATGTGTCATATAACCAGTCTCTTACATGACGAAAAATCGCCGCCAGATTGTACAGTCTCACGTCAGGTAATTGAAGCCCTCCCGCTCCCCTACCCAAGCTCATGGTGGTATAAGCCCCTCTAGGTCGTTTACACAACCAGAGGAACTTAGTGAAGCTAGACTGTAGCCGTTTAACATCTATGTGTCGCAGTAGTATACGGATTGTTTGTAAGTGATATAGTAGTTTCGAAAAGCTCATCATTTTTATTAAATGTGCCCTTCCCATAAGAGACAAGGGGAGTGATTTCCAACATATTAATTCCCTTTCTATTTTAGCAATGAGGGGGGGGGGTAGTTTAGATTATAAATAGACAGCGGAGTACAGCCTATCTTAATGCCCAAATAGGTTATATATTGAGTCGCTATTTGTACTGATGGAATCTGGAGAGGCGCCGATGGACTACCTCCCAAAAATAACAATTGGCATTTCTCCACATTAACCCTATAGCCCGAGTATGTCCCAAATTTCTCCAAGACTTCCAACACTGTTTGCAGCTGAGTTTCTGGTTTACCCAAATATAACAGCGTGTCATCCGCAAAGCAGCTAATTTTTACTTCTTTAGATCCCACTCTAATTCCCTGGTATATTGAGTACTGTAAAAAATATTGCACCAAGGGCTCCAACGCTAAGTTGAAAAGGAGTGGCGAGAGAGGGCAGCCTTGTCGCATGCCCTGGTGAAGGGTTATAGGGGAGGAAAGATAGCCCGGCAAATGAATTTTAGACATCGGGGCAGCATATAATGCCTTCAAGAAATTTCTAAATCGGCCTCCAATACCCACTTTATTCAAGACCATATCCAGCCAGGTCCAGTCCACGTAATCAAACGCTTTTTCTGCATCTAGTGTTAGTAGAGTCGGGACCTGGCCAGAATATGCTCGAGAAGTCACCGCCCCCTGGACCGCCAGCACAGTTCTGATATTAAACACTGCTGCTCTGTTTTTTATGAAACCCACTTGGTGGGGGCCTACCAATTTAGGCAAAAGCACTGCCAGACTATCCACCAACAATTTAGACAGTATTTTTACGTCCACATTACTTAGTGAAATGGGGCGGTATGAACTAGGTACAGAAGTATCTTTACCCTCCTTGTGGATAACTTTTATATGGGCCATATTACCCGATTGCGGCAGGGTGCCATTCACTAATATATGGGTATAGACATTCTGGAGAGTCAGGCTTATTTTTTCGTTAAGTATTTTAAAAAATTCTCCTGAATATCCATCTGGTCCCGGGGCCTTATGGTTTTTCAGGTTTCTAATTATCGTCGCTACTTCCTCTACCGTTACCGGGGCATTAAGGGAATCCATGTCACTATCTGACAGAGTGGGCAAAGACAAACCTCTTAAAAAGGAGGTGGCACCCTCTGTGTCTATTTGCTGTTTTGAGTACAACTTGTCCAACATTGGTCTGATAGGATCCACCCGCCTCTGTCCCCTCACCATACTAGCCAAAAGCCTGCCCGACTTGTTGAAATTATCTTCCCCCGCAAGACCGCCTTACCCGCCTCCCAAAACAAAAAGGGATTATCTGAATGCTGACTATTGTTATAGGAATATTCTTCCCACCAGTGAGATAACATCTGAGTAAAGTCCTCGTCCTTCAATAGATAGGAAGGAAACCTCCATACCTTATCTGTGCCAGGTGGGTTAGTAGGGACCAAGTCTAAAGAAACTGTGGCATGGTCGGATATAACAATGTCGTGTATTTGAGAGTGTTCAGGTCTCTAGACAGTAACGGTCGGGAAATCAATAGGTAGTCCAGTCTAGACCATGAATGATGTGGATGTGAGTAGTGAGTGAACGTACGGTCAGTAGGGTTATGATGTCTCCATGCATCAAGCAGGCCAGTAGTATGCAAAAGATTGGACAGAATTTGTTCGTCTTGTGTGGAGGCGCTCAGGGTAGTGCGCTTCCTATCCTCTGCAGTGTTCAGAACTGTATTAAAATCTCCTCCCACTATGATGTAAGGATTCCTATCTCCCCTGATGCGGTCCCTGAGAGAACCATAATACACTTGTTTGCCAATGTGTGGTCCGTACACGTTATATATGCTATACAATGTTCTGCCATCATCTAAAACCAAATTTTGCAGGATGCCCTCTAGATCTTCCCAATGGGAGTGGATTGATTGAGCTAGACGTTTATGTATTAGAATGAGAACCCCACCCTTTCTTCCCACTGCCGGAGAACCCAACACCGCCCCCACCCACCTCTTCTTCATCCGGACAAAATCCTCTCTAAGAAGGTGGGTCTCCTGGAGGAGCGCAATATCAGCTTTCAATTTCTGTAGATGTCTCAGCACTAATGAGCGCTTTCCTTGAGACCTTAGCCCTTTCACATTCCACGACAATACTTTCATATTACAGACCAAGTGATGTTAGATATATAGTAACATGGAGATAAATGATATCAGTATCACATTCAGAATAGCGTGGAGGGTGTCTGGAGGCAATATGAATAGTAATGTACAGGCAGTGTGGGAGAAAAAAACTGTACAACTCCTGAAAAAAAACATAACTAACAGCAAAAAAACAACATGTAAACATGTAAATCTGAGTCTGGCCCACACATGGGAGCCACAGCGAGAAAAGTAAAGTCAGGACTTCACTTCTTCCACGAACACCTAGTGGGCTCTCGCAAACCCACACATCACAAACTGCACTCACAGTTAGTTAAACTCAATAGGACATGCTTCAACCATAATCGCCATTCAGTGTGCATGTAATAGGTGTACTGGTGCAGCGGGCATAGGGAGGGGGAGCAGTCAGAAGGAGAAAAGGGGAAAAAAAAAAGGGAGGCATGTGAAAAGGAGAAGATTATGAGTGAAGTATGGGAAATAAAGGAAAAGGGAGTAGGGAGGCAAGGAGAAGTAGAATAGGAAGAAAAAGTAAGGGAAGACGAGAACCAACAAAGAAAAAACTAAATATGTAAAGAACCGCAGTATGTAAAGGATATTATCTTCAAAAAGTCCTGGATCACCGCTAACAGAGAAAGTCCTCACTGGAGTATCTTCCAGCAGTCCAGATTGCAGGAGTCCAAGGTAAGATTGAAATTAGTGGCTCTCAACCTGATAGAAGACATAATCCCCTCTAGGGACTAAGGTGCATAGCCGCAATGGACAGGGTGGTCCAGCAATCATTCCATGGCTTCAGACACTAGCAGAGGGCTTTTGTGGCGACGCCTCTTATTATTGTCTGCCATCGTGTTGCCTCCACAGCCGCACGTAATTTCAATGTCGCTTGTGCTTCTTCAGGTGTGCGAAATATTTCTGTTGAGCCATCAGGTTTGAAAAGTTTAACAGTTGCAGGGTATTGTAAAACAAATTAATGTTGTTTTGCCACCAATTGCGAGCAGATCTGAGAAAATGCCTTGCGCTTTTTAGCTACCTCTGCCGAGAAGTCATTGAAGATCAAAACACGGTGACCTCTGAGCAATAATGGAGAGGTTAATTTCTTATAGGTTGTCAGAATGAGAGCTTTGTCCGCGTAATTTAGATACTTTGCAATCACCTGCCGTGGTCTGGAATCAGCAGAGGTGGAATTTTGGCTGTTTAACAGTCTCTGAGGTCCCAGCCTGTGGGCCCACTCAACGGCTTATTTAGCAGAGAGACCTAAGGCATGAGGCAGTTCTTCTGCGCATATAGTAAATAACAGGTGGTTTGATATAGATTCAGGTAGACCGACCAGTCTCAAGTTGCTCCGCCTCGAGAGGTTCTCTAAGTCGTCCATTTTTTCTTGCAGGGCTCTAGTAAGCTTTTGGGATTGGTGTAACTGGTGTTTAATCACCATGATATCTTCCTCGGCGACACTGAGCCGTTCCTCCAGGTCAGCTATCTGGATGGTATGACGAGCAACCTCGCCCTGTATAGGCAGCAGAGAGGAAACTATTGTGTCATCTAGCTGCTGTTTGATATCACCCAGTATCAGTTTAGCTACCTCTGTGGCCATTTGTGCGGCCAGTTCTTTAAATGAGAAAGGCAGTCCAGGTATAAGGGCGTCTGCATTGTCAAGCGTCTGGGGAGTCAGCATCCCCCGCCTCGGTAAAGAATCGTTCGTGCCCATCTTCCCTGTAGTGGAGCGAGCCTCCGCCATCTTGCATCCACCTACTTCCCCCACAGGCTGAGAAGAGGATTCCGCCCGCTGCCCTATTCCATCCCCGCTCCGGGAAACAAAACGATCCATGAGATGCCCGAGAGTGTCCAGTACCTTTTAAAGTAAGTAGCAGCTCGGGACTTGCAGATATGTCGCGCGGGGAGCGGATCTTATCAGCGGCGTGGACGAAGCTCTTTCAGGGCGCTGCTCACATTTGTGCGCCGGAACCGGAAGTCCATCCAGATGGTTTAAAAGGGCTAGTGAGAACTTAGAGACAAACTGCACACCACGATCTGAAACGATATGCTGAGGAAGACCATGTAAAGAAAGACATGCAGCAGAAAATACTTCGCCAGCTGTGGAGCAGTAGGAAGACCTGGTAGAGGAATGGAATGAGCCATCTTGGAAAACCGATCTACAACGACCCAAATGACAGTGTTATTATGAGATGGTGGCAAATCGGTGATGAAATCAATTGGGATATGGGACCAGGGAGTCTATAGAACTGGTAAAGGCTGCAGGTCTCTGTTGAGGAGTTGTCACGGGCACATGTTTCACAGGACCGAATAAAATAAGAAACATCACGTTCAACACGGGGCCACCAGTAGTGCTGGAGATTAGAAGTAGAGTCTTGCGTATTCCAGGATGTCCTGCTGTCAAGGAAGAATGAATCCATTTCAGTACCTTGCGTCTCAATCTGGCGGGCACAAAAGATTTTCCCGGAGGAACTTACTGAATTACGGCAGGAGCGGCAGGAATCAGACGGTCAGGAGGAATAATATGAATAGGCGTGGAGTCCAAACCAATTATGTCAGAGGACCTGGAGAGAGCATCTGTTCTGATGTTCTTGTCTGCTGGTCGGAAGTGGATGAAGAAGTTGAACCTAGAAAAGAACAGTGACCTTCTTGCTTGGCGGGGGTTCAAAACGCTGAGCAGACTTAAGGTATAGAAGATTCTTATGGTCTGAGTAGATGCTGACTGGATGAGAAGAACCTTCCAATAAATGTTGCCATTCCTCCAATGCTAGCTTGATAGCGAGGAGTTCACGATCTCCAATTCCTCTCAGCAGGAGAGAACGTCTTGGAGAAGAACCCAAAAGATACAGTCTTGCCCTTGGCGTTTTTCTGAGTAAGAACGGCAACCGCTCCAATAGATAAATTCACGATAATAGTTAGCGAATCCCAGAAAGCATTGAATAGCAAGTAGGCCCGAATGACGAGGCCAATCCAACACTGCAGACAATTTATCTGGATCCATCTGCAGGCCCCGATGAGACACAATGTAGCCAAGAAACGGAAGACTAGATTTCTCAAACAGACATTTTTCCAGTTTGGCGTAGAGATGATTCTTCCATAGTCGCTGAAGAACCAGATGAACATGAGTACGATGCTCCTCTAAGTTGGAAGAGAAGATCAGGATGTCATCTAGGTATACGACAACACAGGTGTAGAGAAGATTGCAGAAGATATCATTGACAAACTCTTAAAAAACATCTGGAGCATTGCAGAGACCAAAAGGCATTACGAGATACTCAAAATGTCCATCATGAGTATTGAAGGCCGTTTTCCATTAATCTCCCTTGCAGATACGAATGAGGTTGTACGCTCCACGTAAGTCCAACTTGGAGAAGACCTTGGCACCACGTAGATGGTCAAAAAGTTCTGAGATAAGAGGTAGAGGGTAACGGTTTTTGGCCTGTAGTCAATGCAAAGACGGAGTGAGCCATCCTTCCCTACAAAGAAGAAACCAGCTCCAGCAGGAGAAGAGGACTTAAAAATCCATTTTGGAGATTCTCCTAAATATACTCAGTCATGGCTTTGGTCTCAGGAACCGATAGAGGGTATATCCTTCCACGAGCAGGATTGGTACCAGGCATAGTTACATAGTTACATAGTTAGTACGGTTGAAAAAAGACACACGTCCATCAAGTTCAACCAGGGAACCAGAAGGTCTATAGGGCAGTCGTAAGGACGATGTGGAGGAAGACTCAGCCTGTTTTTTTGCAGAATAGTAAGAATTAGTAAGGTGGCAGCAGGCCGGGTAAAAGAGGAGGACGAGAAGTGAACCATACAGTCCAGATTTTGTCCATTAACAGAAGAGATATACAAGGGCTTGGCAAGCCACGTAAGAGGAAGATGATACTTGTGGACCAAAGAAGCATCAATAAAGTCACCTGCTGATCCAGAATCCAAAAATGCCATAGCGCTGAAGGAAGACTTGACTGAAGCGAAGACTTGCACAGTAATAGTTAAGCATTCAGAGGTAGTATTCGCACCCAGGGACACCTCTCCCAAAAGCCGTAGGTGCAAGCATTTTTCCGGATGCTGTGAGTGAGCTGTAAAGTTCTTTAGGAAGTGCTCTGGGCTAGCATAATACAGGCACAAATTCTCACTGTGTCGTTGTGACCTCTCCTGGTGCGTAAGACAAGATCATCCACTTGCATAGCCTCTTCGCAAGAGGCGCAGGAAACTGAAGAGGTGGACTTTGAAACGCTGGTGCCAGGGTATGATATCTCTGTTTTTGGGCAGGTTACCTCTCTAACTCCTGGCTCTCAGCAAAATGCATATCAATGCGTGTGGCCAAGTGAATAAGTTCAGTCAAATAAAATGGAGGATCACGTACTGCGAGGGCATCTTTACTTCTGCTTGACAGTCCTTTTTTGAATGTGGCACACAAGGCCTCATCATTCCATACAATTTCAGAGGCTAGAGTGTGGAATTGAACTGCATAGTCACCAACGGAAGAATTCCCTTGACAGAGGTTCAGTAAAGCTGTCTTAGCAGAAGACTCAAGTATATGCAAAAAAAGAAACAGAGAAGAGAGCGCACTAATGTGCCATGATTCTGTATGTATAGGAGATACACAGGTGAACAAAGACTGGTGCGCTCACCTGGGGGTGTTGTGTTACAGACACAACACTGTTGAAGGCTTATTCCCCAGATCCCTGGGAGGTAGTGGTGGAAGAGCTGCTGGGCACCCGTTCGTCTCGGGAGCTGGTCCTGGACGTCTGGTATAGGGAAAAGAGCAGTGGAATCCTGGTTCCACGAAGAAGGATTCCACTGCTCTTTTCGTCTTAGCAGAAGAGGCACATGTGGGTTCCTCAAAGACACTGCAAAATTCTGCCAAGAAAGCTGACAATTTGGAGGATACTGGATCACCACAATCCCAAAGGGGTGTAGCCCAGGCCATGGCTTTACCGGACAGTAGACTAATGACAAAGGCCACCTTCGCATGTTCCGTTGGAAACTGTTCAGACATGAGCTCCAAGTGCATGAAGCACTGTGTAACAAAGCCTCTGCATAACTTGGAATCCCCATCATACTTAGAAGGTAAAGGTAGATGTAGCTGGGAGCCAGAAGACACTGCAGGAACTGGTGGTGCCAGGTTGTGGTACCTACTGCTGTTGCTGCTGCAAGGCCAATAGCTGTTGTATCATAGCAGACAGTTGGGTAAGTTGCTGCGCCTGTCTGTAAATTGCTGAGACTGACGTACCCAAACGGAGGGAAGATCTGCGACTTCAGGCAGGGGTACCTCAGCAGGATCCATGACCGAATCTTACTGTAACAATGACTTTCAGAAGACAGAAACACCGGTGGATGTGGATCCGCTGGACCTGGGTGGCAGATGCTCGGACCATACTAGGGAGCGGAGTCTAAGGTGCCGCTGGTTTTCACCAGAGCCCGCCGCAAAGCGGGATGGACTTGCTGCGGCAGGCGTCACCCTGGTCGCTACCCCTGGCACAGCTCGACCATACAGGCGACTGAGGAGATGCGAGGCACAGGAGGGATAAGGCAGCTCATCAGGGAAGGTCAGGGCAGGCGGCACAGTAGCGTAGTTAGGACGTAGCAGGAGGTCAGTAGGCAGGCGGCAGAGGAGCAAGGTCAGGTCACAGAGCAAAGGGTCAGATACACGGCAAGGCAACTCTCAGGAATGCTTTCTCTCAGGCACAAGGCAACAAAGATTCAGCAGGGAAGTACGTAAGGAGGAGGAATTTATCAATGAGCCACAGGCGTACTACACTAATTGACGCACTGTCCCTTTAAATATTAAAGCTCCGGGAAGCGAGCACCTTAGGGGATGGTGACGCGCATGCCGGAGCAGAGAGGCAGAGGCGGGGGCAGGAGAATCACCTGCCGGCAGCAGCAGGTAACGAGACCATGCGCTCGCGGCCAGCGTGTGTGTCCGGAGCGCATAACGTAACACCTCTCTCATCTTTTTAAGTGGGAGAATGTGCACAATTGGTGGCTCACTAAATACTTTTTTGCCCCACTGTATGGCTAGATTTGCAGCCTTTGATTTTCTCAGCCAAGCTGAACCCAACATTTTGTGTTTGCAGGAGACCAGGTTGCCAAATCTAGCCTCTCAAGTGAGAGCTAAAAGGGAGTGGAGGTGAGAACCTTCATGCTGGTCTCTTGAGGTTGAGCCATATAGTGGGGTGGAAATGGGGAGGTGCCTGATCCTGGATGTCCTCATGAAGTGGCAAGAGCTACGGCTCATTAAGTTCTATTCCCCACAAACTAATTGGGACCATAACAGCCTCTTTATGAGGATAAAGCCCTTCATTTTTACGAGTCGGCAAGTAATCTTTAGTGGAGACTTCAATAATGTCATGAGGCCTCAAGATAGGAGAGGGGCCAAAGACAAGATGGCTTATGATAGTGTGGCACTGAATAGCATAGTTAGGGAGGCTCGCTTAGAGGATGCCCACATCCGGAGCCCGACAGGTTATGCAGGTTTCACCTTTTATCGAGGTAGCTGTAGGCCTAGGTTAGATAGGTTTTATTTGAAGGAGGAAGCCATCTCTTCCGCAGTGTCCGTGGTTGAGGTGGAGTTCTCTGACCACTGTCAAATTTCATTTTCCTTGAATGTTTCAGCAACATTTTAGATGGTAAAGGGCTACTGGAAGCTGAATTTTTCCCTCCTGGAAGTAGAGGAAGTAAGACAGTCCTTTTAGGATTTTCTTCAAAATCAGGTACCTTTACTGGGCCTTTGTAGCAGTAAGTCAGAGTGGGAAGTGGTTTGCAAGGTTCTTCCACCAGCTCTCATGCCTCAGGTCCCTGAATAAGTATCACCTGTACCAGGGTGTGAGGAGAAAACTCTGGACTGGAGGTAGAGGATATCTCCAGAGTGAAAGCCTTACTCATGAGATGCCAGTACCATAGACAGGCATCTTTGGTTTTTGAGAGGGATTTCGGGAGGTACAGCTTGCCCTACCCGAAACTGTAAGATGTCAGTGAGTAGTAAGATCGCGGCAGGACTGGTCGTCAGTACAAGATCTTTGAAGTGGTCCAGATCAGAGATCTTGGAGATCACCAGATCCTTTTATTCGCATCTCTTGGGGAGGAAGGATCTAGATCAGGATGTGATGCTGGCTTTTTTGGCTGAAACAATTCCTCAGTCAGGTGTAGAGCCCTCTTTTGGCATTTTGGCAGAAGAAATCAGGGAAGAGGAAGTGAGACTGGCGATCGAGGGGCTTGCCCTGAAAAAGTCACCAGGTCCAGATGGCTTAACATCTGAGTGGTATAAGATGGTCATCATGGTTCCACTCTTAACCGAGGTCTTCAATGAGGGTCTCTCCTTGGGCACTCTGCTGAGGTCGATGAGGAGGTCTGCCCTGATTCTTCTCTCAAAGGGTAAAGATCCGAGCCGTATTGAGAATTGGAGACCCATAGCTCTTCTATAGCTATTGTTTATTGGCTGGTGAAGGTTGCACCCCGGCTCCTTTCGGAGGCTTAGAATTGCTCCGTTCTGGGCTGAAGCACCTTAAGTGCTGTCCTAAGTGTCAGGGAGGCAGTGGAGCAGAGTAGTGCGGGTCTTTGGAAGGGGTACTTGCTGTTCTTGAATCAGGCCAAGGCATTTAATCGTGTGAACCACGAGTACCTCTGGTCCATCCTACTGAAATATGACCTACCAGATACTTTTGTCATTTGGCTTAAAGGGGTACTCCGGTGCTTAAACATCTTATCCCCTATCCAAAGGATAGGGGATAAGATGCCTGATCGCGGGAGTCCCGCCGCTGGGGACCCCCGGGATCATGCACGCGGCACCCAGTTTGTAATCAGTGCCCGGAGCGTGTTCGCTCCGGGTCTGATTATGGTCGACCGCAGGGCGGGCGGCATGTGACGTCACGCCTCCGCCCCCTTGTGACGTCATGCTCCGCCCCTCAATGCAAGCCTAGAGGAGGGGGCGTGATAGCTATCACGCCCCCTCCCGTCGGCTTGGATTGAGGGGCGGAGCGTGACGTCACATGGGGGGCGGAGGTGTGACGTCACACGCCGCCGGCCCTGCGGTCGTCGGTAATCAGTCCCGGAGCGAACACGCTCCGGGCACTGATTACAAACGGGGTGCCGCATGCATGATCCCGGCGGTCCCCAGCTGCGGGACTCCCGCAATCAGGCATCTCTGGATAGGGGATAAGATGTTTAAGCACCGGAGTACCCCTTTAAGATCTTGTATGCTGGGGCAGAGAGTTTCCCGCTGGCGGGTTACTTGAGGTCCATTGGCGGGAGTTGGAATAAGCCTGGTGGAGACAGAGGCCTCCCTGAGAGTGGTAGCGAACGCTGATGATGTCCCCATCTTTGTGTCCTTGAGAGACAAGGCAGATATGGTGATGTCGGAGGTGGAACACTACTCAGAGGAATATGGGTCAAAGATCAACCTGGATAAGTGAGAACGTCTCTGGCAGGGACGGGGTAATCCAATGTTTGATCACCCAGACACCCTCCCAGAGCCCCAAGAGTCAGGAAAAATTTTGGGCATCACATTCAGCCAGGATGATTATCCTGCTACAAATTTTAATGGTAGGCTCCAGAATGCCGATCAGAAGGTGGACCAGTGGAAGGGTTGGTTCATGACCCTTAGGAAAAGGGTTCATCTGATCAAATTGTACCTGCTCCCTTTGTTCATCTACCGGGGCAGTGTGTGTTTATTGGCCAGAGGCTTGCCTGACTATGATCTACTGCCTCTTCTTCCAGCTGTTATGGGGGAATAGGCTGAACCTGGTTAATAGAGAGGTTACGTACTGCATGAGTAGACTAGGAGTTTTATCTATGGTGAACCCCATGGTGTTTTTAACAAACACTTTTTTTAAAGCCAATATCACGAAACTCTGGAAAGACTTGGCTCCTCCGTGGGTACTCTCCTGAAGGGAATGGTTTTTTCGTTTCTTCCAGAAATAGGAGACAGGAGGGCATGTGAATGATCTGCTTACACCTCATGGATATATATCACAGAACAGGACCTAAAATCATATTTATCAACTTGCCCCTAAAAAGAAACCAAATAGGGTTTCATAATTAGTGATGTTGAGAACATAAAATTTTCGGTTCGCGAACGGCGAACGCGAACTTACGCAAATGTTCGCGAACCGGGCAAACCGCCATTGACTTCAATGGGCAGGCGAATTTTAAAACCCACAGGGACTCTTTCTGGCCACAATAGTGATTTAAAAGTTGTTTCAAGGGGACTAATACCTGGACTGTGGCATGCTGGAGGGGGATCCATGGCAAAACTCCCATGGAAAATTACATAGTTGATGCAGAGTCTGGTTTTAATCCATAAAGGGCATAAATCACCTAACATTCCTAAATTCTTTGGAATAACGTGCTTTAGCCCCCTTTAGGCAGCACATAGAGGCCCCCTTTAGGCATCAGATAGTTAGATCCCCCTTTAGGCAGCACATAGATTTCCCCATATTAGGCAGCACATAGTTAGAGCCCCCATTTAGGCAGCACATAGGTAGAGCCTCCCTTTAGGATGCACATAGAGTCCCCTTTAGGCAGCACATAGTTAGATCTCCCCTATAGGCAGTACATAGATTCCACCATGTTAGGCAGCACATAGTTAGAGCCCCCCTTTAGGCAGCACATAGAGCCCCCCTTTAGGCATCACATAGTTAGATCTATTCTTTAGGCAGCACATAGATTTCCCCATATTAGGCAGCACATAGTTAGAGCCCCCCTTTAGGCAGCACATAGGTAGAGCCTCCCTTTAGGCAGCACATAGAGCCCCCTTTAGGCAGCACATAGTTAGATCCCCAGTATAGGCAGTACATAGATTCCCCCATGTTAGGCAGCACATAGTTAGAGCCCCCCTTTAGGCAGAACGTAGTTAGAGCCCCCCTTTAGGCAGCACATAGGAGGATTTGAACCCAAGGCCCCAGAGCTGCAAGGCAGCAGTGCTAACCTCTGAGCCACCATGCTACCCTTAGCGTACATCTAATATGCATGGTTACTAAAATGGACAGAGATGTCAGCAGAGAGTACCATAAAAATTAGGCATGTACACATGGCTCAAAAAGTTGGTATTGTTGCAGCCACTGCTGTAGCAGTGGCCAGAAAAATTGCAGCAGCAGAAAAAGTGCAGCACCAGAGGCCAGAAAAATTAGGCATGTACACATGGCTGAAAAATAAGAACAAGCGCATATCCAAGAGTCCAGAAGACTCTATAATGCAGGATGGAGAAACACACAAAGAAATTATTTCCTAAATAAAAATGTTCATCAAATAAAGAAACAGAGTTCTTCCCTCTCTGTATTTTACTTTTGAAAATTTAAGTTAAAAAATCACACGCAATAAGCTTTGATTTGTATAATGGTTAAATTATCATAAAGTCCAGAAGACTCTATAATGCAGGACGGTGAAAAACACAAAGAAATTCTTTTCAAAATAAAAGGGTCCCTCAACAGGCACGACAGCATGAAAGACCCCATTTGCTCAAGGTTGGATGCCGAGCTACTCATGTCCCGTTCCTCATCCTCAGTGATGTCAGGGAAGGTATCATCTTCTTCCCCCCAGCCACGTACAACACCACGGGAACCAGATAGGTGACAATGAGCACCCTGGGATGCCTGTTGTGGTTGATCTTCCTCCTCCTCTTCAAAGCCACATTCCTCCTCTGACTCCTCTTCATCACAATCCTCTTCCAGCGTTGCCGCAGGTCCAGCAAGCGATGCTGATAAGGCTGTTTCTGGTGGTGATGGTGACCACAACTCTTCCTCTTCACGCTCATCTACTGCCTGATCCAGCACTCTTCGCAGGAGTAAAACAAATGGTATGATGTTGGTGATGGTGCCTTCGGTGCGACTGACTAGGTTTGTCACCTCCTCAAAAGGACACATGAGCCTACAGGCATTGCGCATGAGCGTCCAGTAACGTGGAAAAAAAATTCCCAGCTCCGCAGATGATGTCCTAGCACGCCGGTCATACAAATATTCGTTAACGGCTTTTTCTTGTTGGAGCAGGCAGTCAAACATTAGGAGTGTTGAATTACAACGTGTTGGTCTGTCGCAAATCAAGCGCCTCACTGGCATGATGGACATAGGTGTCAGCAGAGAGTACCAGAAAAATTAGGCATGTACACATGGCTGAAAAATTTGGTATTGTTGCAGCCACTGCTGTAGCAGCAGCCAGAAAAATGTCTGTTTGTTTCCCAGCCAGAAAGTGCCCTAGAACATTGCGGCCTGAACCATAGTTGGCGGATAAGACATGCAAGTCATCCTTGGTCGCCACCTTAGCCAGACGGAACGTGATTGGTCGGATTCTTCAAAAAAGAGTTGCCGCCGATGCCTCTTGGAATCCTCCAAAGAGGAAATACACGTCTCATCCCTGATTGGTCGCCGCCCGGATCTGCCCAGCAGCGATTGGTCGAATTCTTCAAAAAAGATTTGCCGCCGATACCTCTAGGAATCCCCCAAAGAGGAATTATAAATCATTAACCTGATTGGTCGCTGCCCGGACCTGCCCAACAGCGATTGGCTGAAAGATTTGAAAGACATCCTGCCGCCACCAGCGGCAAAGACTTGCAACCTGAACTCATACGTCCCCTCTCTGATTGGCTCACTCGAGATCCCAAACAGCCAATCAGAGTTAAGCCTACCATCCCCATGCCCATGTTTGGATGACATCCCCTCACCGACTTTTTCCTATGACAGTGTAACTGTACACAGCCATGTACGGCACGTTCCTGATTGGTCGCCCCCATACCATCCAGCAGCGAGCGACCAATCAGCTTCAAGAGGACCGTCTTCATTCAAAATCCACCGCGGCAACCCTGCACAGCGTCACCAGGTTTACCCAATGCCCAGTGTAGGTGATATACCTGCCCTGAGCATGCTTTGCAGACCAGGTATCAGTGGTCAGATGGACCCTTGCCCCAACACTGTGTGCCAGACATGCCATTACTTCCTGTTGCACAACTGAGTACCGGTTGGGGATTGCCTTTTGTGCAAAGAAATTTTGGCCGGGTACCTTCCATTGCGGTGTCCCAATAGCTAAAAAAAACATTTTTAGCTATTTATTTTTTATTTTTTAATTAATTTTTTAAAAGCTGGCGGGCTATGAGTTCAGACAAGCCAGCTGTCAGACGCCGGGCTAGGGGGTGACCTTGTGACATTGGCATCTTACGATCAAACATGTCCTTGACAGACGTAGACGTAGAGTAGACGCTGTAGGCCTGACACACACGCTTGCAGACAACTAACTGCTATTCAATCTATTACAGTCAAAATTTTATTTTTTTGTTGTTAAATTTACACAACTGTCACACCACATATGATTTGCACCAGTGTAACAATGAGCGCAGCAGGCCCAAAAACTCCAAATTATGAAGTGAACTGACTGATTTTATTTCACAGCCAAAAAAGTTTTTTTTTTTTTTAAATTTACACTACGGTCACACCACATATGATTTGCACTAGTGTGACAATGAGCCCAGCAGGCCCCAAAACTCCCAAGTGTGAAGTGAACTGACTGATTTTATTTCACAGATTAAAAAGTTTTTATTTTATTTTTTATTTACACTACGGTCACACCACATATGATTTGCACTAGTGTGACAATGAGCCCTAATGGCCAAAAGACTCCCAAGTGTGAAGTGAAGTGACTGATTTTATTTCACAGCCAAAAAAGTTTTTTTTTTTTTTTTTGCACAAGTGTCACACCAAATGTGATTTGCCCTAGGGTGACACAATTTGCCCTGCAGGCAAAAAAAAACTGGCAACTGTGACATGAACTGACAGTGACTGGTTTTATTTAACAGCCAAAAAAGGTTTTTTTTTTATTTTAATTTGCACACCTGTCACACCAAACATGATTTGCACTAGTGTGACAATGAGCAAAAAAGCTTGCCAGCGGAGTTCCCCTTTTAAGCAGTGGTCCCCAACCAGGGTGCCTCCAGCTGTTGCAAGACAAATGGACTGATATCTTTCAGCCCTTTGAATACTGTAGTAGTTAGTTGCTTGAAGGAACTTAAGATTGATTCTGGAGTACCCCTTTTAACCAGCGGTTCCCTCCCAACCAGGGAGCCTCCAGCTGTTGCAAGACACACAAACTGATATTTGAGCCCTAAAAAGGGCTTTTTTGGGTGCTGTCCTTAAAGCAGATGTTACACTAGTGCTTTAGGAGTAAACTGACATTTCAGACAAACAAATGCCCCAGCAGTTGTGCTAGGGTACTATAAACCACAATATTATCCAAACCCCACACCTGGATGCTACTCCAGGTGGGGGTGCAAACCCTTTTCAAAGCACCCTCCCTAAAACTTCACTTTTATTTCCATTGCATGTTAAAATGTTGTTGGGGTAAACAGAACAGTTTAAAAGCCCAGCTGATCTCGTCCAACTAGTTTAGGGTATTACTATTTGGTATTCCAAATCATGTATCTCCTGTGCCTGCAGTGCTACAGGATCTGTATTGTTTACACTCAGCTGTATCTAAAAACCTAACACCAAAGCCTCCCCTACATGTTTCGTGACAGCAGTCACGTCATCAGGGGTATATGAGGCATAAGACACGTGGCGGCCCTTAATTGCACCTTATATAGTTTCTGTCCCTTCAACCATCCCAAAAGTTCTCCAATCGCTTACCAGTATACTCCCCAAGTGCTGGTATCCAACCAATCCTAGATTAGTTTCTAAGGATAATTTGCTTACCTCATATGTGCGCCACTTTCCCCATGCTCCGTATTTCCTGTCCCTCTGTAAACTCTTTCCCCTGCCTAGTATTAAAGTTCTGCTATTTCCGGTGTTTGTCGGTCACGTGAGGTCTTCAGTGACGTTTCTGTTGATCATTGGATAGCCCGATCATGTGGTTCAGGCGCCTCATGATTGGCTCATTATCTATCAAAACAAACATAGTGGATGTTTTGAATGTAACCACTACTCGCGCATGCGCGCAAACTTAGAAAAAATCAGCAACATACCACATTAGGTCCTTCAACTCCTCGCGCATGCGCGCGAACTTAGAATTAATGTATATCTAAACCTGGGCAACCTTCTACTCTCTTCCGAAAACCCACAAGAGTGTACGCCCTCTTAAAGGGCGTCCAATATTTTCGGGGAATGACAAGATGACACAGGGTGCCAGCATTTATGTTGATTCTTTTCTTGCCCCTCTATTCATATCTTTACCGTCGTATCTTAAAGATACAAAAGATACAGTGAACAAACTTCAGGACATTACGGTCACTAACACCACCACTTTAATGAGTATAGATGTGGAGAGTCTATACTCTAATATTAGACACGATATGGGGATCCAAGCCACCAAGAAATTTCTTGATACACGGAGTATTCACTTTAAAAATCACACGGAATTTGTAATCGATTTATTACGATTTGTCCTTACACACAATTATTTTTTATTCAATGACACTATTTATTTTCAGACACAAGGCACTGCAATGGGGTCCACTTGTGCACCAAATTATGCAAATCTTTTTTTAGGGTGGTGGGAGGACACGATTGTTTTTTCTGAAGAGTTTTCACAATATACTGAGCACATTTTATTTTGGGGACGTTTTATTGATGATGTGTTGATTTTGTGGGAGGGGGATAGCACTTTATTTACTTTATTTATGAAAGCTCTTAACCACAATAATATTGGCATGCATTTCACTTACGAAGTAGGGGGTAGGCACATCAATTTCCTGGATTTGTCAATCTATATTGATCAGGATAACAAGATTCAAACCCAGGTTTTCAGAAAACCAACATCTACAAACGGATTTTTGCATTGGCAGAGCTGGCACCCTGTCTCATTAAAAAGAGCATCCCCGTAGGACAGTTCTTAAGAGCTAAGAGGAACTGTTCAGAGGATGGGGCCTTTAAGGCTGAATGTAGAGAATTGTCTAGGAGGTTTGAGGCTAGGGGCTATCCGAGGAACCATGTGAGAAGAGCGGAAAATAGAGCTACCCAGAGTGAGAGAAGGGCTCTTCTCGCATCGGGTAGACAAGCCCCCACACAAAATGTCATAAGATGCATAGGCACATATGATGGATATGCTACCAGAATCATGAACATTATGCGGAGGTTCTGGCCTCTACTTCAAGCAGATCATGATCTCCGAGAGGTGGTAGGAGTTAGGCCCATGTTAACTTATAGACGTGGTCCTAACCTGAGGGACCTTCTGGTACGCAGCCACCTCAGTCCGGATGGCAATCCGAGAGAACGAGACCGGGGTGGCAGCACCAAAGTAGTGGGCTCATTTCCATGTGGTCGATGTGACTTCTGTAAATTTATACCTAAAGTAAAGGAATTCACTAATCCAACAGATGGACGAACATATCAAATAAGACAATTCCTTAACTGTTCCTCTAAAAATATTGTATATGTAGCACAGTGTCAATGTCCGAAGTTATATGTAGGAAAAACGACTCAAGAATTTAAAAGACGCATTTCCAAACATCTGAGTACAATTAGGACTAATAGTGAAACACCTTTATCTAGGCACATGAGGACAGTACATAGAGACAGCATGTTTAACATCAAATTTTGGGGAATTTGTCAGAAACATTTGGGCCAGAGAAAGGGAATATTGATAAAGAGTTATTGAAAGAGGAATCCAGATGGATTTTTAGATTGGGTAGTAAGAGTCCATTTGGACTCAATGAAAATTTTTCGTTTTCTGCATTTTTGTAATTTATTCCAAGGTTGGATTTATAATAAGATGGATACATAATAGGGGGTTGAATGAAGAAGACAGGCGGAGCCTTAAAATCTCGATATCAGATGGCTTCTGATTAGAAAGTAATCCCAATGGAGATATCAACAAGATAATCTGTTCCCTTAGTAAAAATATTTTGGACTTAGCGTATATCCCCAACTAATAGAGTTAAAAGTTCTCTGGAACCCATATATAGTGCCTATCATCCCTGTGGTCTGCTCCCCTTTATATATATTCTTTTCAGTTCAGTGGCTGACATTATTTAATTTCATCTTTTTCAACCTTTTTTCCCCCTTTTTTTCTCCTTTTTTTAGCATCACTTTTAATCCCTAATTATGTTGTAATATGTATATAGCCGTAAATAAAACTAATCATAAAACCAAAAATAAAACCATCAATAGAGGTAATAAATACATTTAGGAAAAAAGCTTCTTTAGAGTCTATATCATTTACCCAGGTTTAGATATACATTAATTCTAAGTTCGCGCGCATGCGCGAGGAGTTGAAGGACCTAATGTGGTATGTTGCTGATTTTTTTCTAAGTTCGCGCGCATGCGCGAGTAGTGGTTACATTCAAAACATCCACTATGTTTGTTTTGACAGATAATGAGCCAATCATGAGGCGCCTGAACCACATGATCGGGCTATCCAATGATCAACAGAAACGTCACTGAAGACCTCACGTGACCGACAAACACCGGAAATAGCGGAACTTTAATACTAGGCAGGGGAAAGAGTTTACAGAGGGACAGGAAATACGGAGCATGGGGAAAGTGGCGCACATATGAGGTAAGCAAATTATCCTTAGAAACTAAACTAGGATTGGTTGGATACCAGCACTTGGGGAGTATACTGGTAAGCGATTGGAGAACTTTTGGGATGGTTGAAGGGACAGAAACTATATAAGGTGCAATTAAGGGCCGCCGCGTGTCTTATGCCTCATATACCCCTGATGACGTGACTGCTGTCACGAAACATGTAGGGGAGGCTTTGGTGTTAGGTTTTTAGATACAGCTGAGTGTCAACAATACAGATCCTGTAGCACTGCAGGCACAGGAGATACATGATTTGGAATACCAAATAGTAATACCCTAAACTAGTTGGACGAGATCAGCTGGGCTTTTAAACTGTTCTGTTTACCCCCAACAACATTTTAACATGCAATGGAAATAAAAGTGAAGTTTTAGGGAGGGTGCTTTGAAAAGGGTTTGCACCCCCACCAGGAGTAGCATCCAGGTGTGGGGTTTGGATAATATTAGGAGTAAACTGGACCCTGAATACACCACCTAGCAGCAACCTAGCTATCGCTTTCCCTATACAGCAGGAGCAGCTTCTCTGACCCTCCACTTCCTAAGCCTGCAGCATGCCGAATGAGGGTAAAATGGCATCCGTGCAAGAGGTAGGAGGGTCTGGAAGGGAGGGACTGCTGCTGATTGGCTGTAATGTGTCTGCTGACTCTGACTCACAGGGTCAAAGTTTACCACAATGTTAAAGTATAGGGGGCGGATCGAACTTCACATATGTTTGCCCGGCTAGGCGAACGCGAACATGCTAAGTTCGCCGGCGAACAATTCGCTACATCTCTATTCATAATGCTCAATGAGCCACAACAATACACACAAATACCAAATGTGATAAACACAAAAATCCAAGTAACCAACACATCTGATACACTATATAACACAGTATGTGTTGAGGGTAATTACTCCACCAAGTTTACTAGATACAAAATATATACATACATGATAAAAGAAACACACCAGAGTATCCACAGAGTCGTTTCCTATTTCGCCCTATCCCCCAGGGCGAAATAGGAAATGATTCTGTGGATACTCTGGTGTGTTTCTTTTATCATGTATGTATATATTTTGCTGTCCATTTTAGGAACTGTCCAGAGCAGCATATGTTTGCTATGGGGATTTTCTCCTGCTCTGGACAGTTCCTAAAATGGACAGCAGAGGTCAGCAGAGAGCACTGTGGTCATGACATCAGAGGAAATGCATTTATTTTTTGGATTTCTCTTTGGTATACAGCCCCTAAAAAGTACTGGAAGTATTAAGATTTTTTTTATAGAAGTGATTTACAAATCTGTTTAACTTTCTGGCACCAGTTGATTTAAAAAAAAAAAAATTTCCACGGGAGTACAACAGGGTGAATGCCTCCATTGGCTGTAGTCAGCTAGTTAGCCTGTCTTATACAGAGTGGGCATATGGAGCATTCAAGAACCTGGGTGGCCAAGACCGGTGCACGTTATTTTTAGTTAGCTTAGTGGTTAGGTACTACACGTGAAATGCACGGTTTCTAGTATCTACACAGCAAAAAATCCTCTCCGAGGTGGAGGTCTGTAGCAACATCACTGGTGACCTCAGGAAGATCAGGTCTTTTGGAGTGTGGAAGGTTGGGTACAAGTAGGTCTTTTCTCCTGTGGAGAGGATTTTCATTTAATGTGCCCTAGTTGCTGAACCCTTTGGTTGAGGCACTTTATTTCTGGTTAGGGATAGAGTAGTAGGGTCAGTGTTAGCGATAGTGTGAGAGTAGGGAAGGTGGGTGAGGGATAGCTTTTGAAATTTAGTTGGTATCTGGTCTGCCATACTCTGTTCCCAGTGGGAGGGCTGGCGCATTGACGCCTTTTAGCTTCTTGTTTTGTTTTACTAAGTCAGTGTATGAAGGGCTTGCAGGTAACTGAACTTGGGCCTTGCAATAGTTATGTTATGTGTATATTTATGTAGTTATGTGTATAGTTATATAGTTATGTGTATAGTTCGTTAGTTACAGTATGTGTATAGTTAGGTAGTTAAGTTATTATGTTGTTGAGTATATAGTGTGTGTTTATGTAATTGTGTTGTGTGGTGAGTATTTTGGTGGCATGGCTTAATAAGCCTTGTCATTCATTTCTTTTACGTATGAATATAGGGGGCTATAGAATAGGTCGGGTGAGGGAGATTGGGAGTAAGAGCTTTATTGTGGTCTGAGGCGAGCTAGGTGGAGCCATTTTTGAGCAAATATTGGACTCCATGATGCCTGGCTCCTGGCATGGGTTATTGGAGTTTGGACCGAACTGGGACTAGACAGTGAAAGTGAGAATTGTTATTGTTAATTAATTGTATGACTGTATATTCATGCATATTTATGTTTAAGTACTATTTGTATTTGTTGTTTAGTTAAGGCAGCTAGACCTATTTGCTTTGGGAAGGGTTATGTTGAAGCTGGACATTTTGTGATATACATAGGATAATAATGCATAGGATGGTGGCCCCTGTTTTAGTGGTTTTGAGTATATGGGAGTACAGGTGAGGGTGGATGTGTGGTTTCAGCTAAAGGTGGGTGAGGGTGGGCATGAGTGAGTATGGAATCAGCTAGTGGGGGGGATAAGAATGGGCATGAGTAAGTGTGGTGTCACCGGGGAGGTAAGGATGGGCATGGGTATTGCCAGGCATGGCTTAGTTTTTGTTTGTGTGATTGGTGTGAGATGAAAGTGGTAAGGAAATCAAATACCATATTTATCGGCGTATAACATGCACTTTTAAAACTTGAATTTAAGGCAAAAAGTCTACCTGCGTGTTATATGCCGATAAATCTTCTGGTCACTGATTTAAAGCGGCCGCAGCAGCGTCTGCTTGTTAAGTATTAACAGCACAGCCGCGGCCACTTTAAATCAGTGACCAGCGGCGTCTCCTCCCCGCACTGTCACTTGTTTTCTCCCACACGATCCACAGGTACTGGTGTGGTGGATAGTGCGGGAGACGCTGATTAAAATGAGCCCTACCTTGCCCGGATCTGCGCTACCTTTTAATCAGCGTCTCCCGCACTATCCACAGTACCTGTGGATAGTGCGGGAGAAAACAAGTGAGTTTCACTTTTACTTCATTCCCCCTCCCTCATCATTCCCTCTTTCCTGCTTTTTATAGTTTTATTTTCCTCACCTGTCTGCTCTTTGGCAGGTCAGGTCAGGCGGAGGGTCTTGCGGGCAGTGAAGCAGATGAGTTACGTCCTTTCCCGGCATCACTCACGTCACTTTTCCTTTCCTGTAGTCTCCGCCGAAAAGTGACATTCCGCACAGAGAAGCTGGGAGAGGCCGTAACTCATCTGCTTCACTGACCCCGCAAGACAGCCGAAGCGCAGACAAGTAAGGAAAGGGGAAGAGTGGTATTCAACCTGCGGACCTCCAGATGTTGCAAAAATACAACTCCCAGCATGCCTGGACAACAGTTGGCTGTCCGGGCATGCTGGGAGTTGTAGTTTTGCAACATCTGGAGGTCCGCAGGTTGAAGACCACTGGATGCCATAGGAGGAACATGATGGGGGGGGATGATGAGACGGGGAAATGATGAGGGGGGGAATGATGGAGGCGATGATGACACAGGGGGAAATGATGAGGGGGGGATGAGACAGGGGGAAATGATGAGGGGGGAAAATGATGGGGGGGATGAGACGGGGAAATGATGAGGGGGGATAATGATGGGGGGATGAGACAGGGGGAAATGATGAGGGGGAGAATGATGGGGGAATGAGACAGGGGGACATGATGAGGGGGGAGAATGATGGGGGGATGAGACAGGGGGAAATGACGAGGGGGGATGATGAGACAGGGTGGGGGGAATGATGGGGGACATGATGAGACAGGGTGGGGGGATGATGAGGGGAAATGATGGGGACATGATGAGACAGGGTGGGGGGGGGATGATGAGGGGGGGAATGATGGGGACATGATTAGACTGGGTGGGGAGATGATGAGAGGGGGAAATGATGGTGGGGGAGGCACTAAAGGCTTAATGTCTGTATGGCTAGTGGTGGTCTATGACAGGGGGAAATGATGAGACATGGGGTGTGGCGATGAGAGGGGTAAATGTGGCACAGGGACTGATAAAAGGGAAGGAATGATGGGACACTGGAGGGGACGGGACCAAACTGAGGTGCAGAAGAAAAGGAAGTTGGGGGGATGATGTGGCATTTAGTCCAAGTCATTTATTTTACATTTTATCTTTTTTACTTAAATTTTCCTGTTAAAATGGGGTAGCATGTTATACGCCGATAAATACGGTAGTTAATATAAATTAACTCTACAAAATATTTAAATGCTTAAAAATCATTATCTGTTGACTTGCTGAATTCGCTATATTTACTTGTAACAGAATTAAGAAGCAAACACAGACAAAGTTCTGACAAATCTATGTTTCAGGAATTCACTTTTCCGGAACACAAATCTGTGCAGAACTGCTTGTGGTTTCATAATTTTAGCATAAGTGCTTAATTGTTTGATTGGCTGCATTTGTGTCTGTGCAAAAGGGAATATTTGGGCTAAAGGTTGCCCCCCTTTGTTCTTAACTCATATAAAACAACTTGCTTCCAGAATAAAGCTAGAGCATTGTTGATTCACACCCATGTGTATGTGTGGTCATTCAGTGTAACTCCAGACTAGTCTTTTTGATTGGAAGCCACACCTGACATCAATACCTGAGAGATGTCTCTATCACAAGGCATTAGGATACACATATTATTTAGTTAGTTTAGCATACCTGTTTATTATTTTATGATATTGCAAAAAGTACCAGCGCTAATCAATGAGCTAAACAATTCTGGGTAAATAGTCTGGCCCATGATGCATGGACTGCATTGTTTATATTTTTGGCAATTCATATGGTTACATATCATAATATTGTCAGGCCCAAGGCCTGATTATTAAAATCCTATATGTGTATTATAAACTATAACTGTGCATAAACTAAGACATGGGCGAGGGGTCATTCAGACTGTGTATTGCATTTTATTGGGGGTCTGGCTGTTTGTTTGTATCTCCTTTGAAGTCATGCACTCTGGTCTCATCATATAATCAAAGAGATAAGGGGTCAGGAAGAGAGAAGACCCCCTGGTGGGATCAGAGGGGAGGGGGGAATGGAGTCTCCCTCCCAAGAGAGCAGATATGATATTTAAACAATGCTAGACTAAAAGTTGGGTGTTCAAGGCTGTGCAACAAGCTGACAAGACCATCCTAAGAACAGCTGGAACTCACTCATGGACTGCTATATCATCATGCTGTAAGAACTTCATCTTTTGTTTTCTGAACTTGCCTTGCTAAACTCTTTTATATATTGTTATACCTGTATGTAATTTGTTCCTGTATTTTTATGCATAGCACTGTGATACCTTTTATCAGATTAAATGCTTAATTAATCAGCTCTGGTCTTTGATCTCTAAATATATGAGCTCACCTTTCTGAAGGAGGCTCTGGTAAAACACGTTTATCTAAGGGTTAATTTGGTGACTTGCTGGGACTAGTAGTGGATACCCAGAGGTCTGGCGGCTTTAACCCTTGCACCATCACACTCTCTCTAATGTCTTGGCTGGACCGATAGGGTGTGATCGTGACAAATATATTTTGTGACCATAGGTCATAAAGTCATAATGGCATCATGATGACCTACCGCCATAGCAGCGGAATAACACAAGTGGATAACCATATTGAAAATCATCATGAAAGGAACAGGTGGTGACAATTTGGGATTGTATGCTTCTGACGAATCCTTCCCAGGGCAACTTCTGGTGACCTTTGGTCTGAGTTCTACAGAACCCTTTAATAGTGGTAAAGTATAAGCTATACTAATCAGTTACCAATCTCGCTTGCTGGTAGAATCTTTTGATAATGGACTGGTCTCAGGCCGATAAGTGATGTGCAATTGCAGATTTGTAGTTGTTAACTGTGTAGTCAGATTGAGTTTTCAGATCACTGAACCCTTTGATTTGAGCCAAAATAAGGAGAATGTTCTCTTTTGTTAACTAGATTGATGTTCCATGCTGTATAGCAGGCTTTACATAGATTGTTCATGCTACTGGGACAAATCAGTTGGCCCAATACATTGTGATTGTTGATTGATATTTATTAATCTGATTCTAATTATTTCTTCAATGTTATTTCACGAGACAGTCCTAATGCACCGGGCCCTATACTGGGGTTCTGTCTTTACCTCCTTGACAGCCCCTTCTTACATGGTCCACCTCCATTTTTAGGGTATGTTCACATGGGTGGGTTTCTCGCCTCGAGTTTGAAATGGGGGGGGGGGGGGGGGGTTACTCCACACGCCTTCTACGGGAAATTTCCAGCAGTGGAATCTCCTTTGCAGAAAGTCTGCCTGCAGACCCCACTGAAGTTAATAGTGTCTGCAACAGATCTTCAACACCTTAAATCTGTAGCTGATAATCTGCTGTGGACAGCCAGTGACTTGTGTTCCTGCCCTATCTGCCTCTGGCATGACCTAAAGAGATACAGGATAATTATACAGCCTATCCTCAGCCCTGTTTCTTAGTACCTTCTTGGCTAATCAACAATCCAACAAATTATAAGAAGTTCCATAAAAACACATTTTATTGATAATTTTAAAAGCCACCACAAAAGAAAAAATGCTCTATTTGCTCAAATGAAATTCCTAACGCAAATCAAAGATACTCACCTATATCAATTGTTATTTGACTGATGTTGGTGTTAACTGCTGAGTGGTCACAACTCAGCTATCTATTCTTCACAGTAAGGAGTAAAATTAAACGTATTTAACAAAAAAAAATTTTCAACGCATTTCTGCTAACCATTACGTTTGCTTCCTCAGGCGAGAACTAACCGGATTTAAACTCCCTCCTTTTTTTTTGTATTTACCACTCTTTACTGAATCAAAACAGGAGGCTGTTTAAACCACTAACCATATAAATTGTCATGTCAGTTACATAAACAGTAGCTCCAGGGCAAGCCAGATATAGGGTAAAGTGTTATAGTGAAATGAAAGTGCTATGATGCTGTGAGTACGGGGCCACTATTTATTTCACAATCCTTTACATAAAGTGGCAGGTCACAGCAAACAACACTACACTCAATTGCACCTATTAATACTGCACTAATATATATTGCACCACCAATTTGTAACCAGTATATTGCATAGCAGGTATACTATTGCACATCCAGGCTATTGCACAGATACTTAATATAGCAGCAGCACCAACAGTTATGTTCAAATAAGGTAGTATAGCAGCATGTGATTTATATAAGTATCAGTGGGCGCCGGCTAATTCAGTCTGCGTCCTGAACCACCGGTTACCCACGGCCCCCTGGAGCGGCATGCTATGAAACTATTGCCTCTGATCCTCTCTGCTGCAGATTTTGCAATAAATGGTGGTCTCGTACGCACAGTATCATAGTTATGTTTAATTTCACTACAGCATTTTAGCACTTTACCCTATATCTGGCTTGCCCTAGAGCTACTGTTTATGTAACTGACATGACAATTTATTTGGTGAGTGGTTAAAACAGCCTCCGGTTGTGACTCAGTAAAGAGTGATAAATACACAAAAAGGAGGGAGTTTAAACCCAGTTAGTTCTCTCCTGAGGAAACTAACCTAATAGTTAGCAAAAAAAAAACATTGAGATAATTTTTTGCTTAATACATGTCATTTTACTCCTCACTGTGGAGAATCTAGCTGAGATAGCTGAGTTGTGACCACTCAGCAGTTACTTACCTATATAAATTGTTATCTGACTGATGTTGGTGTTATCTTTTTATTTGTGTTTCATGTAAACACAAGGGAGCACTTTTTCATTTGTGGTTGCTTTTAAAATTATCAATAAAATGTCTTTTCATGGCACTTGTTATAATTTTCTGACATGACCTGAAAGAAAACACCATAATTAAAAAGTGATATAGCATCTGCTGCTAACTTTTGAACCACTTTAATATGCGCACAAATGAAATGAAAATTTAAATTGACAGCCATACAAGACTTCTAACAAAAGACATTGGGCATCATTTACTAAGGGTAGAGTGTAGTCTTCTTTGTGGAATTTTTCTCCTGACAGGTATTTTTTCAAGTTATTTACTAATGTTGTGCTTTATGTACTCTGACCTACACCTGCCTTTTGAGATAATTTCTACAGTGGCCATATTGTCCATTATGAAAACAACCCTGGATTTTTCCCATATCTTACCTCCCACCACACAAAGCTGAAGTCCATCTGAACCCAAGAATGCCACCTCTACTGGCCCCTCTGCTGACATCCAGTGGTTATTGGAAACTGCAACATATTTCTTGGAAGAAGTTGCATCAGTAAAAACCTATGGTAAATTATCATATAATGGAGGGATAAAAAGCTAGACCCCATTCAATCCCTAAATAAAGAGTCCAACATGACCAAGACATCCCTAACTTCACTTTCCTAGTGTACTAAATTGTACTCTTCTGGGGCTGCGGGAAAAAAAGCAAGCAATGTAGAAAGAAAGGTTCTCTCCATGCGGAATAATTTGCATCACAAAAGTAAGCCTCTATAGCAAACTCTGGAGATATGCCTGAAAGACACATGGGATACCACAAATATATGTATAACTTTCCTAATTCTGTAAAGTTTATCCTTGGGCAAACAAGCTTTGATCTTTTCTGAATTCAAAACTATATTTACAAAGGTAAGTGTAGTGTTCGGACCTTCCACTTTTTTGGGGGATGCTGGGAGAAAACTAGATTTCATGGACACCCCCCATTGGGATTCCAACAACAAAAAGTTATCTAGATTATGAACTACATTCTCCAGGATCCAAAAAACTGACAGTAACCCCTCCACCCACTCTGGATTGGATGACATTTCAAATACATGGCCAGAACTTAAACATTAACCATGTATAGTTATGCACTACTGCACCATTTCTGAAGGCACACTGTCTTGTAGTGTGCCCTTAAAAAGTTAAAACAAACATGTAATAGGAAGTTGGCAGATCATGATTGTTGAAAATGTGGCCTTTACTAGAAAACAAACTGGAGCAGCAGGTTTCTAGCCGCTAACTTTGGCCTCAGATGAAGTTCCTGCCCTGTCTCACCCTGTGAATCAACAAAGCTACACCAAGCTGCAGTTTGCAATATTGTTTGGCACAAGGCACATCTTAGAAAGTGGTGACAGAATAACTCGGTATCTATGTTACCCCAATTTGTCATATACTGAAACTGGCTCAAAGCTGCCAAAACCTTTGCAGAAAATGATTTATGATAATCATAGAATGAGTGCCCAGTATACTTAGGCCCAAGATACAATACTTTATAAAAGTACAAATCAAGCCCCTCCTCCCTACTATCAGATCTCAAAGAGAAAATCATGTCACGATACAAGCTATAGGCAAGAACAAACTCTGGAATCGTCAGTTTTCTGTTTAACCATGCACCCCTACTTTTGAATAACAGCAACACTTCTTCAAATGCTCTTATTTTCCACAAGTTTATGCGTAGATATCAAAAGTAGATGTCATGCCCTTGCCTTCTAAGAAATCTTTCCTAATGCTGAATGGGATAAAACATGCAGGTGTAACATTAGGAATCTCTACTCCTACTTGTCCTTGTGGCCTTAGATGGTAGAGACAATGGCCTCAGCTATTAGACAGGAAGTCGGAACAGTACTGGCCCTTTCAATAGTTTTCAACATAGACTGAAAACTAGACATAGATGATGAAAAAGTATTTATCATAACACATTGTCGGTAATTTTAACGGCATAACTCAATTATTAACTATCAATTATGGACATAATTTTTGGATAATTTGTAATTTTTCATAATTAATATTTTATTATCAATTATGGACATAAAATATTAATAATGAAAAATTACAAATTATGAAAATTATAAAAATTACCTGGTGAATTGCAGACCTATATAAATCGATACAATTTGTATTTGTTGTTCAGAAATAATGTAAACAAATCCCCTGTGTCTTATCACAATACCATAAATATCTTAGACAAGATGTACTCCTTTCAGACTGGCATAGTCTAAGGAGAAATAAGACCTAGAAAAAAGTGTGTCCTTTCCATGAACTCACTTGGGCCTGCTAGCATGGCAATACAGATGCCAAAATATTTTTGATCATCAGGTACCTAGCGATTCATTCAAGCCCTATATTCCTGAAAGTGTCACTGTGTCAGTTAAAGGGGTATTCCAGGATTTTTTTTTTATTTGACTATGCTACAGGGGCTGTCATGTTAGTGTAGTTCATATTATAGTATCTGTACCTGTCTCTGATGGTTGGTCTCAAATTCTTATGTGATCTTTGCTCTGGATGTAAATTTTTAACACAATGCAAAATTACTTTGGTCTCAGGTATTCCCGGGAGGCAGTGCGGCCGAGACACTACCTCACTAGTCAGGTGATGACAGGGAGCCTGTTCTGCTTCAATGGGTGGAGAGACCACAGGGAATCTGCAACAACTGGAGGCACCCTGATTAGATAGCACTTGGCTTTTGAATGAAATTCAGCTTGTTTGTGGTTCAATGGGTGGGGTGGCTGATGTGTGCGAGGGAGGAAAGTGGAATTATGGGATTTGTAGTAAAAGAGAAAACTCCAAAAGGAAATATCCAGTTCACAAAAAGATAGCCACAGCTTTATGGAAATCTAACATAGCCATTTAGCCCAAAGACAAGCATATGTCTTCCTAAGCATGTCTATTACTGTCTGTCAGGTACGTACTAAAATCATCTTATGGTAGATAACCCCTTTAAGGTTAAATAAATCAAAACCTGCCCCTGACTAGGACCAGCAGAGTCCGGCAACATAAGTTTATACAGCTCCACCATGCTGAAGCTAAAATGGGGATGCCCCTTCTATGTAATTCCTCTGTAATACTGGGAATGGTCCAATAGCAATATGACAGGACACTATCCTGCTCTCACCTATAGCAGGGATTCAGCCACCAACAATGTCTGATGCATTAGACATGCTAGCCAATTTTAAAGGGGTATTCAAGGCCAAAAAAAATGTTTATATATCAACTGGCTCCGGAAAGTTAAACAGATTAGTAAATTACTTCTATTAAAAAATCTTAATCCTTCCAATAGTTATTAGCTTCTGAAGTTTTCTGTCTAACTGCTCAATGATGATGTCACGTCCCGGGAGCTGTGCATGATGGGAAAATATCCCCATAGGAGCTGCACAGCTCCTGGGATGTGAGTCATCAGAAAGCAGTTAGACAGAAAACAGCAACTCAACTTCAGAAGCTAATAACTATTGGAAGGATTAAGATTTTTTAATAGAAGCAATTCACAAATCTGTTTAACTTTCCGGAGCCAGTTGATATATAAAAAAAAGTTTTGGCCTGGAATGCCCTTTTAACCACAACTTAACCTGGCAAAACCCGAAAGATGGCAAATTAAACATGCATAACCATATGCTTTAACCCCCAACTTACCAATAGCTAACATTACACAAGCAACAATTTACATAGACCATAACACTATCCGGACCACATGAACAAGCCATAATATGCCAATCTAACAAACACATGCCCACCTACTGAACTCTCCTAACTGATATCCAGAACATGGTCGCCTATTTACCTGCCTTACCACCCCCTACCCACAACAAGATGAATTGTGCCCACAACTCTAACTGATGACCAAATGAACTGTGGATGATCCCAACCTTACACTTGATGATGCAAGAAAGTAACCTAACCTTCCTGACTGACCTGCCCCTCAAATAATCAAAAGGGTACTAATACTGCAGTATTCACCTTAAAAATAAAACACCTCACATGAGAACTGTAAACACACAATGTAATAGTTAACCTCAAGATGTGACAGGTAACTTGGGAAACTACAATATGTGACCTAAAGATGTAACAGGTACATGGTGTTTGAACATGACAATCACAAATATTCAAAAGGTCACAAAAAAACCTACTTTGTATCCCCCTATCTAAACCTTTTATTATAATCTATTAAAGAAATATGAGGTGTACAAAATATTAAAACACCATTGTTGCTAGGTACCAATGATATAGTGTCAAACAGTGTGATAACACCTAAGCCCAAATATAGATAAGGACTCAATACTAACTATAGCCCGATTCTGGCAGCAAGGGAAAAAAAAACACATTGACATGGTTTGGTCCATAGAGCTTCCTCAGAGATACTACGGAGCAAACATGTCAGGGGGGCAGGCTCCCTTGCTGCGCCGCATTTTGCCTCCGGCCACCTAGAGAAAGCTGGAGCCTGGCGCTCACCTCTCCTCTTCTGACTCTCTGATATCCTCCAATGCTGACCTCACTGCACACCACCAATAACACCACAGGAACACAAAAATGTATTGAAGCCCCGAAGTTCAGGTAGGGAAAGTGATTATTTAAACTGCAGAGTTGCCTTCAGAATCAGGTCTCGGCACATGACTTTATTACAGGCTCCATGTTCTAATAATACAGCACTTAGCGATAGCTATAGGTTGACAGATTCATAAGTAATGGGTAAGAAAAAAGGTACTTTTTCATTCTCCTTCATAGTGTCGACACTAAAAAGTTTCAAGTGTGAAAACAAGAAAAAAATGGCAAGGTTTCATTTATAGATGGGGGGGGGGGGTCTGCTACTGAAATTCAAATTATTCTTAATTTTTTTTTCCTTTTGTGGTTTTCCATTTAAAATAGGCATTTGCCAAGGAGACATTTAATCGAGAATTCAGCAATAAGCTGTGTTACATTTAACTACTCATCATAGTAAAGTCTTGAAAGTCACATTTTTCCCCATTGCCGCTATACAAGGGATGGATGCATGTTGCACCACTCTTCAAGAACCAGAGGAAGATTAGAAGAACACTAGATCAGGGGCAGACTGACAGGTCGGGAACTAGGGCACCACCCACCACAGCACTTCACAAGAGCAGGGAGCATACAAGCTGGATATAGTATACATACTTTTTTTTAGCTTGCATGGTACCTTATCTTCTACCAGCTAGTGCAGGAGGATAACAAGGGGGACGTGTGGTCTGGGGGCAGAAAGAACAGAGGTGAGGTGTGGGGAGGCATCATCATGTCTTACTTAAGTGCAGGAACTCCTTCCCTTCAATATCTATGTAGGAGTGTGTTTGATGACCTGAGTCACATGACCCGCAGGTCCTTGAAGTGTACATGTTATTGGCATTGGCACAAAACTTTTATATAATGTAGAAAATTACATATATATATATATATATATATATATATATATATATATGTATTATACTTTGGTCAAAAAATGTGTATATATTTGTCCCTACAACTACTGCCTGTGTGTCTCTGTGAGGAGACCAAATACAGGAAATCTGGGTGGCCAAGCAGGGCTCTGTGACACACTCCCACTCCCGACTCGCACAGCAGGATGATTGACAAGCCAGGAGCCTGCACAGAGCCCTGCTTGTCCTGCCCTCACTTTCTGTATTTGGTCTCCTTACAGAGACAGCATATTTCTACCCAAAAATACACACATTTGTATCTATATTACAAATGTACATAATGATATTATCTACAATATACAGTGGTCCCTCAAGTTTCAATATTAATCGGTTTCATGTTTAAACCATTGTATGTTGAGACCATAACTCTATGGAAACCTGGTAATTGGTTCTGAAGCCACCAAAATGTCATCCAAAAATAGGAAAAAGTGAGGATTAAAGAAAAATAAGTAGTTAACTAATACAGATAAAGCAAGTCCTTACATATAAAAGTAAGGAAGATCTGCTGGAAGCTGTAAATCACTGTCTATGTAAAGGACAGGAGCTTCTTCAGGGTCCTGTACAGAACACACAATGTCCTAAAAAAGTTAAATGGAGCCGCTCTCACCTGGTGTCCAAAGGAGCAACTAACTCTTGCACAGGTAAAGAGTAGTACAGAACATGTAATACATCCCTGTACTGGAGGGAGGTGCTACCAGACAGCCAGTCAGTGCATGCACTTCAGTAATACAGGTGTTTTACCAGCCCATTCTGATTGGTCAGTTCTTCCAGCCAATGACACGTTTCACAGATCTGGACTCTCCGTAGCATTGTATATTGAGTCTGGTTTCAAGTTACAATGGTCCCAAAAAGACCATTGTATGTTGAAAATATTGTATGTTGAGGCCATTGTAAGTTGAGGGACCACTATATATATATACATATATATATATATATATATATATATATATATATATATATGAAGTTTTTGCTAAGGACATGTACACTTAAAGCCTCAATGCAGAGCACTATTCTGCTATTACACCATGTCATATCCTCCAGTCTCCTCCAAAGCTGCATTTCATATTCTGCAGTTACACCATGTCTTAGCCTCCTGTCATCTCCAGAGCTGCACTCACTATTCTGTTATTACATCATGCCTTATACTCCAATCATCTTTAGAGCTGCAGTCACTATTCTGTTACATCATGTCTTATCCTCCAGTCACCTCGAGAGCTGCACTCCCTATTCTGCTGTTATTACATATCTTATCCTTCAGTCACCTCCAGAACTGTAGTCACTATTCTATTCTTACATCATATCTTATACTTAAGTCACCTCTAGAGCTGTAGTCACTATTCTGCGGTTACATCATGTCTTATCCTCCTGTCACCTCTGGAGCTTCACCTACTATTCTGCTGTCTTATACTGCAGTCACCTCCAGTGCTTCTTCATCTGTCTGGGGGGTTATGGGAGAGTGATTGCTGTAATCACACTCATAAGACATTTAGGCAGGGGGAGGGAGGAGGCTGTCCATCCCAGGCCCAGATGCCACCTGCCGGGGTGGGGGGGGGGGGGTTTGTAAGAGGGCTGCCATCCCACAATTCATGGATTTGTAACATATAGGTTGTAAGTGTAAGTTGTTCTGTACTGTATAGAGGTACCACACCGATATACACTTGCAGCATGTACTCACTGCTGTGCTGCCTACATTGTGGTGGGGGGGGGGGGGGGGGGGGGGGAGGAACAAGTGCAGCCAAGCCTCAGGTATTAGAGGAAGCCTGCCAGTGTAGTGCTTGACACCTGGTTCCTCCAACTCCTCCCCCCCCCCCCCCCCATGTAACTGTACATTAGTGGACATTGGCAGACAGCACCAGCATTGTAACTCCCTTCTTGCTGTCAGTTGCCAGAGAGATGATTCGATTCGAATAGGAGTGCGGTGACTGTCACCCATTCCTATCACTGTGAGATCTCAGCATGTACAGGCTAAGAGTGACAGGAGTGTGATTAAAGCATCCACAATACTATCACCCACAGCAGACTGTACAGGAGGAGAAAGAAATTATATTTATATGGGCGGTGTGTCTATAAAGGATGGGCCCACAAGTGCCCCATGATCTGCTATTGCCCAAGGGCCTTTGAGGTGTCAGTCCACCCCTGCACTAGATATTTCAAAAGGTTAAAGATCATTTGGACAGATCATTGTGTGAGGCAGGTTATATGAGTACACACTGATTTACTGCCCTGATTTACTAAGAGTGGAGTGGAGGTTTCTTTGTGGGTTTTAATTCCTTAATTTTTTTTTCCACAGTATTTACTAAGGTTTCCCTACATTTTCCACTTTCCCTACATTTTGCTTTTTTTTACACATGCTCTGATCTGTAGGATTTTCCTCAGCTCAAATCCACCACATTTTATGTGCAAACCCTAGTAAATATGTTGGGTTTTTGTGAAAATGTCGGGAACACACTCAGTGTTTTCTTAGCAAAATGGAGTTAGTCATTTTTTTTTCAATTCTGGTGCAAATTCTGTCATAGACAGAATTTCTGGCGCAATGTGCCAGAATGTGGCGCACGACCCGAGAAAACATGCCAGGTTTACAATAGTAAATAAGGGACACTGTGGGCAGTGGGTGTTCAATACAAAAATCTGCGCCTCTGTTTGTATATGATGTAGTGATGATATATGAAAGGGATTTCAACATTAGCACACACTGAGAAGTTTATTGAGGAAAACTGTACAATTACAAAGAGGCTCTAGTACCCTGTTTGGCCACCTCTAGCCTTCATACAAGAGGAGAGCCGGTTGGGTATGGAGGGCATGCAGGTTCAGTATGGCATCCTGGAGAACATTTACTCACAGATTTTGCAGCTGGACCTGTAGATTAGTAGTCCCAACTGGTCCCATAAATGCTCAATTGGCAATAAATCTGGTGACTGGGCAGGCCAAGGAAATATTCCAATCTGGGAGAAACCTTCCTGGAAAATCCTTGCTGTATGTGGGCCTGCTTCATGGCAAATGATGGTAAAAGTGGCTGACTGGCTGTCAATGGCAGGATACGTAATAGGCAATGTGACAATAAATTACCTTTTGATAAGCACCTTGAAATGGTCCAGAAAGAGACAGGGATGTGTAATAAAGATGTTACCTATGTCTGTATGGTGGACAAAGATACTGTGGGAGCAGTTCTTGTCAGTAGATTAAACTATCCTCTCTACAGGTGGTCTGTCAGGAGCCTGTTTGCCATGTGTGCACCTAACATAACCACTGTTTCAGAAAATTCCTAAGAGCTTAGTCATAACGGCCCAGATGGCAGGCAATTCATCAAAATAAGCATCCTGCTCCTGTCAGTCCAATGATGTTCCCCCTCAAAGTCTGTCAACTGAGACAAATTTCTATGATCGCATTGTAGAGGTATGTCTAGAAGTCAATGATCTCTAGCCGAGAGGTACACTTCCCAGAAGTAGCCATTATACAAGGCAGTGGGCAACACACTTTTACGCGCTCTTATGGCAACACCCAGAGTCTTGTCAGACCACACCTGTAATTATTTACATATCTGCACACCAAGTTTTGAAGCAATCTGACATTTAGGACATTTTTGTGACACTGGAGCCACTGTAGCATGTGACACTGTAGCCAATCACTAGATTATTTTCTCCATATCAGTATCATATATATCAGTAATGGCACATTGCTTAATCTGTGGAGATTTTAATTGCTGGGACTCTCACAACCTCAAAATGAAGAAGCCAAAACACAGCAGGACCTTTCCAATTTTCTAGGTTTCACGCAAGCAAAATAATGCCACATTTCTGAGTCTGTATTATGGCTGCAGGTCTGATGACCCAAACAGACAACTGTCAGTTCAGGTCATCAGACCCATGGTCAGACCAGGACAGGCTATATTACATACATAAAAATGCAGCCATATAATGCTTATTTGAAACCTTCCTCTCTATAGGGATGCTTCTGAACTCCCCCTTATGCAGAAAACTGTAGTACAGCCCTATTTACTTAAAGGGGTACTCTGCTGCCTAGTGCTTATTTCACCAACTTTTTACCTCTTACTTGATGACTTCACATAACACCCCTGTACTGTATGTGCCTTATCCATTAGCGTTGTCGTTCCCTGAGTTGGCGTTCTGTCTGGCTCACGTTGTTGCTTATTTCCTGTTGTTCGGTCCGTTAAAACTACCATTCCCCTAATACTTTGTGGCCTGATTATACGCTTAGGTGGCACCTATTTTTCCTTGTTATTCCGCCCATCCTTTTTTTTGTTCACGCCTATGTGCATACCCCTTTTTTTTTTCCCCACCCATAGGCGTCCTAGCTTCCGCCCCTTGTTTCTTCTTTCCACGCCCATTATGCTCCATCATTCGGTAGAGAAATGTGCGCCTGCGCATCCCTACGCTACCAGCGTAGTGCTAACGTAGCATACGATAGTAGCGTAGCCATGCGCATGCGCAGTTCTCCTTCCAGTTCAGGGCTTATGTTCCTAGCGTAGCCCTGCGCATGCACAGTTGTCGTTACAGCTCAGGGCTACGATACTAACGCAAGCCCTTATCTGTAAGGACTACTGCGCATGTGCAGGGCTACGCTACTGATGTAGCAGACGTTAGCACTACGCTGTAAGCGTAGTGCTGAGAACGGAACTCACAAAATGACCAGACATGCGCACTACGCGCCGAAGACGACTCTCAAAATATACATGACGCATGCGCCTGGCGCAAAGGACGATTGGACCAGGCTAGGACGCTCACACAAGGGGCGGCAAAGAAAGTGAAAAACGTCATTCCCACACAATTTCAAAGAATGAATATTCAAGAAGTGGGCCGGCTTGACTATGGACACGGGAGGGAAATGCGGACGTCAACGCTGACACTGCAGGGCGGGCTGACAACAACATGGCTAGAGATGGGCGAACTTACGGTAAATTCGATTCGTCACGAACTTCTCGGCTCGGCAGTTGATGACTTTTCCTGCGTAAATTAGTTCAGCCTTCAGGTGCTCCGGTGGGCTGGAAAAGTTGGATACATTCCTAGGAAAGAGTCTCCTAGGACTGTATCCACCTTTTCCAGCCCACCGGAGCACCGGAAAGCTGAACTAATTTATGCAGGAAAAGTCATCAACTGCCGAGCCGAGAAGTTCGTGACGAATCGAATTTACTGTAAGTTTGCTCATCTCTAAACATGGCCACAAACGTTGTCAGCAGTCACAAAGCACCAAAAAACTACATTACTTCATGCACATAGGAACAGTAAGTATAACGGAAATAATATGCATTATTGACACAGCAAGCATATTAGAGAGTTAAACAACTTTACACAATGGGCAAATGTATTGATAAAGTCATAGCAGCAGAGTACCCCTTTAATTGGTAATGTTACACACAGCACAGCAGATAGATGGGAACCCCACTGTGCAGAAGAATAGTCAAAGTCTTTGTTCTTGTGATCGGTCATACGGTTATGGTAAATCCTAGTAGCATGCCGCAACAATATAAAAATACGATTACTGCTTTAACAGAGCAAAAAAAAAAAAAGTGTAAATTGTGTAAAAAAATAAAAAAGGGATGCTGTGATATGCAGGATGTCTGTCACAACTTTAGTCTTTCAGAAAAATCCTACTCAACCTGAAAAGTCCAGGTTATAGACGCACCTGTTGTTTGCTTCATTTACTGAGTGACAAGTGTAAAACACGACTGTTGTCATGGAAACATTTTACTCTCCGCTACAGGGTGCAATGTGTGGCAGACAAACACCGACCTCTCTGCTTTGTAACAATTTCACAAGTATTTTACTATCAGTACAGTGTTTACCGAAAGATGCCTAATGCAGCCATTGGTAAAATATATATAAAATGGTTTTAGTTTGTCAGTACAATTAAATGGAACATTTGGGTGTATACATGTACTATTGAATTTTTGGTCACTACAATTTGCAGGCAGTTTAACATGAGATCCGGCATGCTCATATTTTTGCTTAGTTTTTTTTTTTTAGGTTTTTCTTTCCTCACTTCCATGTTGAAACCCTAGAGAAAACATAATATATGTTGTCTAAACAAAAACACTGTAATTATTTGCAGTTGAAAATGTCCTTATTTGTAAGCAAGACGTACAAACTTTTTCAACTGAAGAGGAAAGCTACATTTTCATGGTGAAAAAAAAACTAAAAACTTTACATTGTTTTGTTTAGAAACAGACTCTCACAAGTTATTTAAGCTATATTTGAGGCAATAAGAAAATAGGATATTGAAAGATGAAAAAAATTATAAAATATATTATAACAAAAAATATATAATAAATTATATAATAATGAACAGTCCTCAAGGGTAATTTTGAAAAGGGAAATGAAAATAATGTAAAAAGAATAGAAGGTTAGTATTCAGTGAGAGTTTGTAAATATGTAACAATATTAATTTATTTATCAATGATATAGAGGATGGCATTAACAGCTCTGTTTCTATCTTTGCAGATGACACCAAGCTTTGTAGCACAGTACAGTCTATAGAGGATGTGTATCGGTTACAAGATGACTTGGATAGACTAAGTGTCTGGGCATCCACTTGGCAAATGAGGTTCAATGTGGATAAATGTAAAGTTATGCATCTGGGTACTAAGAACATGCATGCGTCGTATGTCTTAGGGGGATTAAACTGGCAGAGTCACTGGTAGAGAAGGATCTGGGTGTACTTGTAGATCACAGACTACAGAATAGCATGCAATGTCAGGCTGCTGCTTCCAAGGCCGGCAGGATATTGTCATGTATAAAAAGAGGCATGGACTCGAGGGACAGGGACATAATACTCCCCCTTTATAAAGCATTGGTACGGCCTCACCTGGAATATGCTGTTCAGTTTTGGTCGCCTGTTCATAAAAGGGACACTGCGGAGTTGGAAAGGGTGCAGAGACGCGCGACTAAACTAATATTGGGCATGGAACATCTTAGCTATGAGGAGCGATTAAAGGAGTTACAATTGTTTAGTCTTGAGAAGAGACGTCTAAGGGGGAATATGATAAATGTATATAAGTATATTAATGGCCCATACAAAAAATATGGAGAAAAACTGTTCCAGGTTAAACCCCCCCCCCCCCCCCCAAAGGACGAGGGAGCACTCCCTCCGTCTGGAGAAGAAAAAGTTTAGTCTCAAGGGGCGACACGACTTCTTTACCATGAGAACTGTGAACTTATGGAACAGTCTACCTCAGGAACTGGTCATAGCAGGAAAATTTAAAACAGGGTTAGATACATTTCTGGAACAAAATAACATTAATGCTTATGAAGAAATATAAAATCCCATCCCTTCCCCAATATCGCGCCACACCCCAACCACTCAATTCCCTGGTTGAACTTGATGGACGTATGTCTTTTTTCAACCGTACTAATTATGTAACCCCTTAAAGATTAGCTCGCACCATCTTTTTTTTTCTTCTGTCCCTACCTATTGGTAATCTATCCCTAACCCCCTCCCTACCTTTTAAAAACATTTTTTATAACTTACAAAGTTGTCCTCTTAAGCTCTTCTTGTGTTGCTGCGTTGTCCTCTCTCGGAAGCCGACTTCCCCAGCAGGCCCGAAGTCACTGACGCTTGCTGGGCGCCGACTTCCGCCCTCACTTCATCTATGCTGCCCTCCTATTGGGAGCGTGCATAGATGATCAGCGAATTGCACAGCAGACTGCTCCGGGGTCTCCTCCTCCCTATTTAGCAGTGCATGTGCTACCCAGGGAAGAGGAGTATAGGAGTAGCCTGCCTTGAAATATACACCTGCCGAGACCGATATTTTGCATATAATGGTTGGTATTTTTTCATTTAAAAAAATCATAATAATATAGACCCCCCCCCCCTAACGTGGCCCAATTTATAAACTGAAGGCACACTTTTATAAACACTGATCACTAATCATCAGTGTGTCTACAGCTGTTGCTAAAATACAACTCCAAGCAATCCACACACCCTGATGATTACATGCCAGGGGCGTGAATCTAGACAGCCAATGCGCACAGCCAAGCGTACACTGCGCTTGCTCCCACCTGTCTGATTGATTGACAGGCAGGGAGCGAGCGCAGGCTGAATCAATTAGGACCAATTGCCCGGCCGGCATCAGTCCAAATTCAAGCGTGACGTCACGCCAGGCTGCAGCCGGCCACTAGGAGGGAGACTCCTAGTGGCCGGTTTTCAAATGTAAAATAAACCATTTTTATAAAAAAAAATAAAAATAAACTATATTAGAGATATGTTGTAGTACATAACAACTACAACAAATCAAAAACTAAAATGTGTGTGACATTGTCCATTTAAGGACACAACCCATTTTGGCCAGGGGTACTCTGCCCCTAAATATCTTATGCCCTATCCAAAGGGGATAGTGGATAACCACAATATGTAAAAAATGATAAGGTATTGGGATCCCAGTAAGGTGCATGCTCTTGTGGTGCAATCATGCACCTCCTTGTGCTTGAGCATGTCCAGTGGGCGTGCGCCTCTGTCAGGCAAACATTTTTCCAAATCGTGCACGGCTTCTGATAGCAGTAAGTTCAGGCAAACTGCATAGTGGATGTTTTCAGAAGACTATTCAATGAATATTAGCTTTGGCGTCCTCATGGCCAGAGCACACTCCTGATTTTGGCACAGACAGAGGGTATTGTTTTAATCTTTTTACATCAGATGCACAGTTCTTTTGGAAATAAATTATGGTGGGAAATCTATAAAATAGGCTAGATTTATTTCAAGGCACCGGGCCTTTTCTTCAGAAGCGGTATATGAAAAAACATATAAGCGGTATATGAAAAACATATAAAGGCCCAGTGCCTTGAAATGCATCTAGCCTATTTTAACCACTTTAGGTGCCCTGATCAACTTTGATTGCCTTATCTGAAAGGTTAATGCCAAACATTGGTGAGTTTGCTGATGCCTGGCATTACCAGTATGTCCCGGCTGCTGACAGGAGTTGGGACTTACCGGGCATGAAGCATGCTCACCTTCTGTGCATGTATGCCCTGTGTCATCTAATGGGTAAGTTTAAGCTTATTGGTGAAAGAAAAGGTTGTTGGGAAACAATTATGTATGGTTTTGCACACTGCATTACTATATTGCATAGAATAAATAAACATGACAGGTTTGCTCTATGCATGACATAATTGTGTCCATATAGTTTATCCGAATAATGTGCACGTTAGGGGGTCATTTGCTTTTTATATACAAGAGGAAATAAAGACATTACTTTGATTGTGTTAGTCATAAGGTTATCAAAATTACATTTGTGGTTATCGAGAGTTAACTTGATAGTTTTATTTTCTAGTAAAAGGTCATATTTCTTATGTCATTTTACTAATCTCCTTTATTTCCTTCATGCTTTTTAGTTTGAGGCTGGGCTGACAATTGGTTGATTGCCACATGTTTGGGTCCCTGATCATCCGCCATAGCAGGAGACATCACTCCCTTTCCCCAATCTAATCTGATTTTTTGAGACAGCACCTTTAAAGGAAATCTATCATCAGTATCACCTGCACTAACCTGTCATACAGGCTTGTAGTGCGGGTGATACTGATCAAAATGATACTTACAATGTCCTGAATAGCCCAGCCGTTGCGCAGTTATCGCTGTTTTTCTTTTTATGTAAATGAGGTCCTTGGGGCATGGGCAGAGCTAGTGTCAAGGATGGCGCGAGGAGAGACTTTCAAATGTAATTGGCTGTGCTGTATAACACTATAATACTGCTGGTGTCGACACAAGGAATATACACCAGACAGGATGTTGGTATAATATCTACTTTCTTAGCTAGCATACTCGCAGCTGCCCCAAAGGTGTTCTGTTTAATCCAGGAAGTACATTTAGTTTTTACATTTGACAAGAGAGGAGGTTTAGTTATTACGTCAAAATGTTACTTTTTTATTGGTTGTTTGATTATTGTGTCCGTATATAGTAGCATATCCAGCGTCCATTAATTTCTTGGCTGAAGTTCCTCTACCGGGAAATTCCAGAGTTCTCTGTCTGTCAGATATATTGTCTTTCACTCCTTATCTCGGTTGTGCTGGCATCATGGCAAGGCCTCCATCGTAGTCACAAGCAGATTGCAAGCTGGTTTATGGGTTATGGGGTAGGTAACAAATATATTATTTTCCATCAGCACCCCACGTGAGCTCCGGGCACCCCACGTGATCTTCTGCTGTGCAGGTGCTCTGCCCAGCTCATCAATATGCAAGGCTTCCCTCCCTGCTCTTGCGGCAGGTTTTCGCCACAGCGCATGGGTACACCCGGAAGCAGCGTCAGTTCCAGCCACATTCCCGCAGCCAGTAGTGAAGTGTGAAAATGCACGAAGGCATGAGGGTGAATGAGGCTGAAACTGACGACGCTTCCGGGTGTACTCTGGAAGCGGCGCATGCGCCGTGCCGCAAGAGCAAGGGGGGGGGGGGGGAGACCGTGCATATTGATGAGCCGGGCAGAGGGCCTGCCCTGCCGAAGATCACCTGGGGTGCCCGGAGCTCCAATGCCCCAAGGCTCCCATGCCCCAAGGCCCTCATTTACACAAAAAGAAAAACAGCGATAACGGCGCAATGGCTGGGCCATTCAGGACATTGTAAGTATCAATTTGATCAGTATCACCCGCACTACAAGCCTGTATGACAGGTTACTGCAGGTGTCAAAAGTACATCAAGATAATATAATATTCACGGTTTTCTCCAAACTAGGATTTGTCATTATTGTATTAGTATGTTACTGGTTTTACAGCTGTGAACTTACAAATGAGGTCTGTAGCCACCCAGACTGCTAGAAGTCGGGCACTGGTTATGAATACAGCAGCATACTGTATAGAATTGGGATAACTATTGGCTGTCTCCATGGTAACAGAGCACTGGAACATGATCTATGTAAACAAGCTGACAAATATTGATTGTTGGGTCTTAATTCCCCATTTATATTGCACTACGTTTTCCTATTACAATAGATTTGCTTCTCAAGATGTGGATTTCTTCACAAACAGAGGAAGACTTTAATGTTTAGGCATTAATAATGTAAGAGACAAATGTCTATTCTTTGCACGACTAATTCTTATACGTGTTCTACTCATTACAGAGGAAATTCCATGGTATGTATAACTCAACAAGAAATAAGAACCAAATAAAATGAACAGATTTTGTTTTCTGTAACTTACACTTTTCTCATACCTCACTTATAGATGGTTATTTACAACTGCCAGAAGCGCCTTACAAGGGTAATTCAGTCTTATAAACTGGCTGATCCCAGTTTCTTTATCTTCTATTAGTGACATTTTTCTACAATATAATAAATATTAGATGTTGATACCAGATAATAGCAGAGGGGAGGAGAGGTGGAACCAGTAGCATGGTTTTACCATTATGTAGACAATGTGGTGGTTATTATATGATAGCACAAAAACATGCTCACTGAATAATATGTACTAGGTCGAGATGAATCAAGGACATGTAAAGCTACGACTGTTGAACATCTGTGTATGATCATTCATTCTAAAAATAAACTAATGTTCCTTTGGTTGGTACTCTTTTGGTCTACAGGTCTTCCAGTTAAGAATGCACCTAAAGTACTTCAAACCCCACCCTTTTATGATGGTATAAAACTTTCAGCAACTTTCAGCAAAACTGTCAGAATGTAATAAAGTCATATTCTTCGCACCCCCTTAAAAAATTTAGGTTACTAAATTATTATTATTAGGTTACTTAGCCCATAATTTGTTTTCTTTTCTAAAAATGATGAAATTTGCTAACACAAACTTGGAAAGGGCAGTAAAGGAAAAAAGTGATAAAAGCTAAAAATTGGTAACATGCCATGCTAAATAAAATAAAAAACACTTATAAACCATAGCTGTTTCAGAAAACTTTTAAGATAAGCTGTGTGTGTACATGAGGAGTACAATGTCTTTAGGCCATTAAATGAATTGCATGTGACATTTTTACCATAATTCTGTTTTGCATGCTTCATCTGTCATTTTCTGTTTTCCCTGAGCTTTTGGCTTGAGCCTTATGCCTGTGGTATCTGCCATGCTCTTCACACACAGAACAGGGGACCCTGCAGTACTGTTGTTAATAACCGACAGGGGGACAGTGAGAGTGAGCCCTAAACTGACCCTAAAACCGCTCTCCCTGCCTACTTGCCCACTCACCCTAAACGGTGAGTCGAAATCTGGGCGCTGGTCCCTCCCTGAACTAAAGTGCTGGGGCCTAATTAAAAACAAACACTAATAAAACCAACCAGAAAACTAACAAGAACATACAACTCTATAATATATAAGTTCAGAGGACACAGATCAGTGAGCAGCACAGAGGACACCATCAGCGGACATGAACAGAGGACTCTATAGATCTGTGGTCATGAACAGAGGTCACTATAGATAAGTAGACATGTACTCCACCCCCGTGTGACGTCACGCCCGTCCCCTCAATGGAAGTCTATGGGAGGGGGTGTGATGGCTGTCACGCCCCCTCCCATAGACTTGCATTGAGGGGACGGGCGTGACTTCACACGGGGGCGGAGTCCTGACGTCACGGACTTCCGATCCCGAAGTCGCGACTCAGACCCTCCAGCGGTTCCGGTGGAAAAACAGGTGGGTGCCGCATGCAATAATGCGGGGGTCCCCAGCGGCGGGACCCCCGCGATCAGACATCTTATCCCCTATCCTTTGGATAGGGGATAAAATGTCTAGGGTGGGAGTACCCCTTTAAGTCTGAAGAGACCACTGTTTTTCAGTAATTACAGTAGCAGAGAAGCAAAAAACATCCATGGTATTACAAAGCAATAGCTGTTTAATGAAGACATCCACATGCTAGCCAAGCCAACACAATCTATTTCTGTATTAATATTTATACAGAGGGCCCTGCCTCGGCATAGAGTGAAGACATATCGTACAGTCAAGAACTGCCCATCAAGCTTCAGCATTTCTAAAATCATCACTGACATCTTATTAGTATGCAGCTGTATCATCAAGGGGAATGCTAAGTAATGCAGACACAACCTCTGGAATTAAAGGCGACAGTTAACTGTCCCTCAGCTGCACTTTTAAAGTTCATTGTGTCTCAGGCGAGAATTAAAGCTCGTGATACATACAGCTGCTTATCTGGAATTCTTTTGAAGAACTGGACATACCTGAAACTCTGTAACACAAAACCCACAGTCACCAAAGTCATTAAGATTTGGCTGTAGGCAGCGCTGGCTCCACACACAGGCAGCTGCTAATGATTGCAGTTTAGAGATTACATCTAAATTTTCTAACCATCACTTGAATTCCTGCCATTTGGCTGTCATACCGCCTTATCTGCTGGCAGACAGCTCCTAACACACCTGACTTCTGGCTACATTACACTTCACAGGGATGCTTTTAAAGGCTCCATAATTCACTCTCTTCTGAAATGTTCAGTGTCTGCGAGTGCTCAGGTAATCATAATGTGGAAAGGTCATAATGGAAACAGAAGTGAGATTGAATACATCCACACCAGGAGAACAAATGTACAATTCTATTATTTGAACATAAAACGGGATTTCAGTGAAAACATTACCTAGTGGCTTGCATGGGAAACTAATGCTTTTTAGCGCACATAAAGAATGAACATTGGATAGAGGGGCAGAACAATCTCTTTTGGTGACCAAGGCAGTGGTTTCAGAATGTGTCCCACCACCTGTGGTACCTGAAGTTCACCATGATAGTTATCAGAGGGTCAATCTTTAATTGAATTATCTATTGTCACTACCTTCCCTCACAATCACTGTTCATAATACACGCATTAAAGGGAAACGGTAATCATACCCTGACAGCTACAGCATTAACAGCAGCTCGGACATTTTTCTGGCATTCAGTACATGCTATTTTTTGTGCAAGCCTTGGTTTGTGCAAAAAATTTGGACACTTTCTATTTTTTGTACTGCTAGAAGTAGACAAAGCTTCGCTAAAGGGATAGGACCTTGTATGTCATCCAAAAATTAACATAACGTACACCTTAAATCTATGCCATTTTATAACTGGTATAGACTTGAAATGCTAGTGCATGGACAATAAAGATGCACCATCATTTTAAGAAGTTTGAACCGCTCAATGAATTTGGTAAATCATAAACTAACCATGGTCTTGATAATCCCCCCCCCCCCCCCATAGTGTTCAATAAATTGCACAAAAATGTAAATTTACAACCAACTGAATGGTTTTGTTTTGTTTTTCTTCAACAAACTGCACCCCTTCCCACCTATATGTGCCTAGGTGGCCTCTTACTACTTGACCCTGTCTTGTCACAATCTGATAGTTGGTAGACATAGTAAGAATTCATACAAAATGTGATAGAATAAAACCAAATATTCAGTTCCAAAGCAGGGCTACGCAGATTAAATTAACTTCTTACCTATAAAAGTTCCCTGGCTATGTGATAACATTAAAAAAACAAACTGTACTTATCTTCCTCACACCCCCCACCCTCCCCCAGCGTCAGTATCACGATGCTGCTTAATTTCTCTGAACTCAGCTTCCCAAGGCTACAGACAATAAGTGACACATTGTCTGTAGCTCTAGGAAGCAAAGTTCAATAAGAGACAGGCAACATGATACTGGAGGCTACGAAGGAGTGGGGAGGTAAGTAGTACAGAAGTAACTGTACATCCAATTTTTCCTACAAACAGACACACAATTATAGATAGTGGAGGATGCCGGCACAGCTCCATTGTGTAAAGTTAGATTATAGAATTTATTCATAGAAAATTTTCTTTTTTGCCAAGTAATAGACGATACAAGGAAATATATCACAATAAACTGCATACACTCTTGTATTATTAGTGTGAATTTACAGTAATTTAACTTAATGTATAGAGATTATTTAGATGATAAACTAAGTTGCAAGGCACACCGAAACTTGTAGCTTAGTCAGGAATATCTGTATTTTTAGGTATTTGGAAAAATGTGTAGACAATTTTTGTTTCTATGGTTTAATCAAATCAGCAATGTAAAAGGTTGTTTATTAATGTGTGGTGGTCACATGCTGTGCGGTATTAGGTATGGCTGGTCAGAAACAAGAAAACCTGTCAGCAATATCAGAAAAAGTGCATCCAGCAAACATAGCACCACACATTACCTTTAAGGAAGTACTGGCAGAAAGACTATTGTTCTGTACATACATTATTACTCCTACTACACACATCTTACCTGTTTATTTCTAAGATTTTCAGCAGCCCAGTCTTTTTCATCATCAAATCGGAACTGAGTGAAGGAATCACCTAGAAGATAAAATATAAACATACATAGAATGTTTAAAATATCAGATCCCAATATTTTAAATTGATTAAAAAATGCATTTGACTAAAGATTAGTTATACATATGTCCACATTTGACAAGCATGCTGATACATCTGTTTATGTATTTATTTTTGAATGGATAACAAATATATGAAGATCCCCCATTAAAATCCTCACAACCATTGAGTTGCTAGATTATAAACGATGCCAGAATAGTGGATGGTTGTGCAGGTCCTAGTAATAATTTACAATCCACATCACACGTATTTGGTAATTTAGCAATTTTAAGAACATTTCCATTATACAATATTGATGGTCTCAGGCTAGGCTATCTATATCTGTGATCCAACCTAAGGACTCAAATTTGACCAGCAATGAGATGGGGCATCTCAACCACACAATCATTTTAAAGAAATTATCCGAAGATTACCTATCCCAACAGCCGGATTATCACCTATCCCAACATCTGGTCCACCACTGATCACGAGAATAGAGGTCTCTGGTCCCAGATTGGAGTAAAGCACCCTTTCATTTACTTTCTATGGTATTCCAACAATACTTAAAGAGTAGCTCCCACCATCCTTTTTTTTTTCTGTCCCTGCCTATTGCCCATCTATCCCCAGTGCCCCCCCCCCCCCCCCACCTGCCTTAATTTTTTTTTTACTATACTAAAAATGCCTTTTTGTTTGCCTGGTAGTGTGCTCACTACCAGGCAGACTTCCCCAGCAGGCACGATGTCACTGATGCCTGCTGGGGCCGACACTTCCGCCCTTAGTTCATCTATACAGGGTGCCTCCAGCTGTTTCACCACAACAACTTCCAGCTTGCCCTGACAACTATTGGCTGTCAGGCCATGCTGGGAGTTGTAGTAGTGAAAGAACTGGAGGCACCCTGTGCAAGTCCACCCCCCGAACCCTGCCACGCAACCCGCTCCCCCCCAAAGTAGACATACCAATGTGCAAACACCGGCAGCAGCGACACGTATATGCACGGAGGCGGGGCCAACGTGCGAGGCCAGGGAGCCAATTCGCATCTTCGGTTCTTTTCGCTCGCTCCTGCCTGTCTGATTGACAGGCAAGGAGCGAGCACGGCCTGAATGAATTCGGACCGATTACCCCTAGTGACCAGTTTTCAAATGTAAAATACACACTGTTAATAAAAAAAATAATAATAATGTAAGTACTACAACATATCAAAAAAAAAAGTTGGTGACAGTGCCCATTTAAGTACAATGCTTGGCTATCCTCAGTAGTCTCATGGATAGCCAAGTGTGATACATGCTGAGGCTTCATTTACCTGGAGGACAAGGACCTGCATTCTTTAAAGGGGTACTCCGCCCCTAGAAATCTTATCCCCTATCCTAAGGATAGGGGATAAGATGTCAGATCGCCGGGGTCTCGCTCCATGCGTAATGACCAGCGATACAGGGGCGGGAGCATTGTGACGTCACGGCCCGCCCCCTTAATGCAAGTCTATGGGAGGGGGCGTGATAGCCCCTGTATCGCTGGTCATTACGCACGGAGCGAGTCTGCTCTGTACAGTAATGATAACGGGGTGCCGCAGCCGAGATCCCGGGGGTTCCCAGCAGCGGGACCCCGGCGACCTGACATCTTATCCCCTTATCTCCTTTGGATAGGGGATAAGATGTCTAGGGGCCGAGTATCCATTTAAATCAATGGGGGGGGGGGGGGGGTCCAAGTGGTTGGACCACCATCAATCAGTTAGGTATCACCTATCCTGTAGGTAGTTGTATATTTTGATCTTGGGATGACGTCTTCAACTTTAATTTGTTGAGGTGCAGTCACAGTCACATGCCCATAAAGGTTGTTATGCTATGTATTGCAGTAAATAAGTCCTTTGTATATTCTTAGTTAAATTCAGCTACTGCTAGGGATATCTTAGGAGTATATAAAATATTTATTTTTCCAATAGATCACCCCTTGGGGCAATCCAATAAAACCCTAATTTCCCATATACCAACTAAAATGTATAACCTTTATTGTAAACTAATCAAAAATAAACCACACATTTAAAAAGGTATCAGAGCAGTGTTCCTTAATTTTGATCTAACGTCTTATGAATATCTCCACTGAGATTATTAGTTACTGTCTGTCGCTGAGTGTGCCTGCAGCTCACACTCTGCTTCCTCCGGAGACTGCTCTGATCTAGTTAAAACACCCTACTCAGCCGCCCCCCCCCCCCCCGACATGTTTCGCTACTATGTAGCTTTGTCAAGAGGTATGGGGCTTCCATTGTGATTGAATTAACCCTCCATATACTGGTCTTGACCAGTGCATTGATTCGATTATATAAAATATTTCTCTCTTATGAGGTTCATTGTATAAAAGTATGTAGTAAACATCTGAGGCCCTAACACTGTTGGTAGAATTTTAACTATTTACATCTATGTCTATTTAAAGGATTTGGACTTCAGCACCCACCAGACTATTCCAATAGAAATATGGTTTATTTCACTTTAGTTAATGGACATCAGACACCAAGCGATGCAAGGAGGGAGTCGACCAGAGTAGTGAGCAGGGGCGTAATGAGAACCTTACAGACTGTTTTGAGTCAGTGACGCTTCATCCATGTAACTAAAGTGAAGCAGTCTGTCGTTTCCCTTTGCGCCCCTGCTCAATACTCTGGTTGACTCCCTCCCTTCATTGTGTGATGTCTGATGTCCACAAACTAAAGTGAATTAAATCAGTTGTTTTTCTGTTGGACTAGTCTGGTGAGTGCTGAAGTTCATTTCTTTTCCTGTTTGTTCATATTGGACAGTTCTTTATGTGGATGAACTAGCACAGCCCCAGTAAATGGCCAACAGCTGACTTTAATCTTACAGTGCTTGTCCTGAACCCCTATATGTGATATAAAAAAATCAATCTGCAGAGATTTTGTATTCATTATAGAAAAAAGTGATGTTAAAGGTTGGATATGCATTTGAAGTAAGGTGCAACTGTGAAATGTTTAAGAGACAGGTAAGAGGAGAGCTTTATATTTTTAATCAATTGGAAGCTGTCTAGAAGTCAGGATAGTTAAAGCCCACTGCCCAAGAGAGTAGTACCCCTGAACCTAAGGCCTATACACAAACACTTAATTCAGTCTAATCTTATCTTAAAAAGGGTAATGAATAGATTAAATGCTTCCATGTCTTTGCATAGTAAACATCAGCAGGCTCTTTCGAAAATGTTATCATATTTTTCCACAATCATTTACTGCACAAAAAACATTTTACGCAAATCAAGCCTTGGAGCATTAAATTTAAGCTTGTGCTTTAAAATTAATTTCTCAGCAAATAACAGGAAATGAATAAACACACAATATCTACTGGATGTTTACACTGACAAGCCTAAAAATGCACTCTGCTCATAAAACTACTTCATATTTATAAAAAAATAAATAAAAAAAAGAGCAAAAAAAGATGCTATAAGATAAAAATGGATTTACAGGTTAGGAATAATTTATATTCATGTTCATCCCACAGTAATGTAATCAATGATGCTTTCCATGGAAACCAATTTGGGTACAGCTGTCATTTTCCTGGCGACTTCTGAGATACAGAAGTGTTCTGAGGGTTCAAGATATCACATTCTAGTGAGCTGTTGCAGCATGAGCAAAGTCTTTTAGATGAGAGTGAGAGGTCCAGATTATAGAAGATGGTAGACAGAGATGAGGAAGGAGAAGTAGAGAGGTGCAGTGCTGTGGAGAGCTTTGTGGGTAAAAGTGAGTGTTGGGTACTATATGGTGTCCATTTTAGGACATCATCAGTCATCAGCTACAACTCCGTCCCCCTTCAAGCGAAACATTGTCCCGCCTCCTCCCTCAGTCTAAATTCCCTCCTCCCTCACACCAATCTCCATCCTCCTTGAGTCTAAACTCCCTCCTTCTTTTCTATGTCATCCAAGAAGGAGGGAGGAGAGAGAATCATCTGAGGTCAAAGGCCTGAGGGAGAATCGTCTGAGGGAGGAGAGAGAATCTTCTGAGGCCTGAGGGAGAATTGTCTGAGGTCTGAAGGAGAAGAGAGAATAGTCTTCAGGTCTGAGGGATTTTTGTTTGATGGAGGAGGGAGTTTAGGCTCAAGAAGGATAAAGATTGGTTTGAGGGAGAAGGGAATTTGGGAAGGAGGCGAGAAGGAGGCGGGAAGGTGTTCTGCTTGACGGGGGACAGAGTTGTGGCTGATGACTGACGATGTCCTAAAATGGACACCATAATACTGTATTCTAAACTGAATGGGTAACCAGCGTACTGACTAAACAACAAAACCCCTGGTCTCCAGAAAGGAGTCCTGAGAGCGTTGTAAAAGACCCCTTATCTAACTGTGCCCCCCACTAACCAAATATTATTGTATAAATGTCCCTTATTAATCAATTAAAATGAATGATTTCACTGTGTATTTAAAATTACAGCCCAATGGCATTGTGTATTGCATTGTAGTGATTGGCATAGAAGGCGGGCCTCTGTGTTAGGTTGCATTTACATAACGTTTTGTAGTCACGGTAACCGGATCCGGCTGGGGGAATGTGAAAAACGAGTACTCCCATATCCCAGTCGGACCCGGCCTACATCTCATTTATTTAGATGAGCCAACCAGAGTAAGAGAGTGACTCCGGTCAGCTCATTTTTGCCCCGTATACGACTGAAAACCGTAGCATACCTTGGTTTTTAGTCCGTTTAAATAAAGAGGGGACATGATGTTTGAGACAGGAGAGAGACAGTCGCTGGTATTTTATAGGAATGCAGGAGTGATGTCGTGGGAAAAGGTATACAGTTGAGTGTTATAAGCATACAGATGGTACTAAAAACCTACTGATAGTTTGTCCAATGAGAGCTGTGTAGAGAGGGAAAAGAGAAGGGGTCCCAGAACTGGTCCCTGAGGAACCCTAACAGCAAAAAAAGAGGGTAAGATGAAGAACTGAAAAAATGACAATCCGAAAGAACAGTCAGAGAGTCAAGAAGAAAACCAGAAGAAAGCAGAGTCTTTGAGATCAATGAGCAGAGAATACAGAGGATAAGATGGTGATCTACAGTGTCAAATGCTGCAGAGAGATCTAGAAGAATAAATACAGAGAAATTGCGTTGGCCGTCACTTTGGTGAGGCGAAGTTTCTGCACAACTTATTTTTTATGTTTTTTCTTTACATGAAAAAAAAAAAAGCCACAAAAAAACTGCCCTTACATTTTACACTTTCAACATGTTGTTATTTGTAGATGACAATGTTGAACCAACATTGCGTTTTTCTTGTTTTTTTTTTGTTCCCATAGACGTCTGTGTGAAAAAATGCAAAGATTCCCTTAACCCCTTAAGGACATGCGCCGTAAATGTACAGTGCTGCATAGCACCTCTAAGCACACAGTGCCGTACATTTACGGCGCGGCTGTGATACGAGCGCAGGAGATGCGCTCGCTTCATTCCCGGCGGCTGTCAGCAGCTGCGGACCTACCGGTAATGGCGGACATCAGCGATCGCGCTGATGTCTGCCATTAAACCCTCAGATGCTGTGATCAATACAGATCATGGCATCTGCGGCAGTGCGGCACTTATTATGGCTGATCTGATCGCCCGCGGCACTGTTGTGGGGATCAGATCAGCCAAGATGCGGACGGAGGTTCCCTCACCTGCCTCTGTCCATCTGCCATAGTCTTCTGCACTGATCTGCCTTCCAGCAGACCAGAGCAGAAGATTGCAGATAATACTGATCTTTGTTATGCCCTATGCATAGCACTGAACAGTATTAGCAATCTAATGATTGCTATAAATAGTCCCCTATGGGGATTAAAAAAAAGTGTAAAATAAATGTAAAAACATTTTAAGAAAAAAGTTTAAAAAATTTGAAAAATCTCCTCCGCCATTAAAGTATTTAATAACCCTTTTCCCCCATATTAATACATAAAAGCGTAAAATAAATAAATAAATAAACATATTTTGTATTGTTGCATGCGTAAATGTCCAAACTATAAAAATATAATGTTAATGATCCCCTACGGTGAACGGCGTAAATGTAAAAAAAAAAAAAAAAGGAAAAGTCAAAAATGTATGCTTTTTTGTCACATCAAACTGCAAAAATGTTTAATAAAAAGCGATCAAAAAGTTGTATATATGCAAATCTGGTACCAAAACAAACTACACATCGTGGCGCAAAAATGAAGCCCTCACAAATCCCTGAATACGGCAAAATAAGAAAGATAAAGGTGGTCAAAATAGGGCAATATTAAACATACTGATTTTGTAAAAAAACGTTTTTAATTTTTTTAAAGCAGTACAATAATAGAAAAGTATGTAACCATGGGTATCGTTTTAATCGTATTGACCCAGAGAATAAAGAAAACATGTATTTTTTACCGTAAAGTGTACAGCGCGTAAATGAAGCCCCCAAAATTTGCAAAATTATGATTTTTGTTTAAATGTCCTTACACAAATTTTTTTTGGGGGGGCTTACCATACATTTTAGGGTAAAATGAGTGATGTCATTACAAAGTACAACTGGTCACACAAAAAACAAGCCCTCATATGGGTCTGGGAATGGAAATCTAAAAGAGTTATGAATTTTAGAAGGCGAGGAAGAAAAAACTAAAACGCAAAAATAAAATTGGCTGCGTCCTTAAGCTGTCACACCCCTCCCATAGGCTTGCATTGAGGGGGTGGAGCGTGATGTCACACGGGGGGGGGAGCCGTGACGTCTCTATGCTCCATCCCCGTGATCGCCAGTAATCAGACCCGGAGTGAGCACGCTCCGGGGGCGGATTCTAACGGGGTGCGGCGTGGAAGATCACAGGGGTCCCCAGCGGCGGGACCCTCGCGATCAGGCATCTTATCCCCTATCCTTTGGATAGGGGATAAGATGTCTTAGCGCCAGAGTACCCCTTTAAGTTAATGTTTCTGCTGTTTTGTTCACAGCCCAAAAGTGGTTGTAGTACTGATCCTACTCCAGATTTTCTTCTTCAAATTCTGCATCGAAATTAGCACCAATTCTGTGCAAATTCTGAGCATTGAAACATTGCTTCAGAGCTTATGTAATATGAGAGAGAGAGAGAGAGAGAGAGAGACAGACAGACAGAGAGACAGAGAGAGACAGAGAGACAGAGAGAGAATAGCGGAGGGTAGCACACCTTGAAAAAAGTCTCTGGTGCAGGCAGCCAAAATGGACCCCGGTCCCTGGTCCCCAATGTAGAGAGCAAAAAGCGGTTGCAGCACACAAAAATAGGTGAAAAAAATAGTGGTAGCTTTAATCCATTATAAATAAAGATGCAACGTTTCAGCTGCCAGTGCAGCCTTTATCAAGCATGTTATTGATAAAGGCTGTACTGGCAGCTGAAGCGTTGCATCTGTATTTATAATGGATTAAAGCTACCACTATTTTTTTCACCTATTTTTGTGTGCTGCAACCGCTTTTTGCTCGCTCGCTCTCTCTCTCTCTCTCTCTCTCTCTCTCTCTCTCTCTCTCTCTCTCTCTCTCTATATATATATATATATATATATATATACATATATTATGCAAAACCACATCTAACTGTGATCTCATCTCAACGTTCTCAATACAGACAATACAACAAACCACCAACCATATGCTAAATATAAACATATATATCAGAATATGGGAACATAATTTGGACAGAAAGTTAAATAAAAAAACATATCAAATAAGGACAGGTTTCATGTTTTTTTTTATTTTTTTATTTTTCTCTTAGAGAAAACACAGACACTGGTCTACCCATGGAGATTTTACCAGTATACACTTCTAGTCTTCCAAATGTCAGTTGTCATTACAGCAACCTGCCGTCTCAAAGCCCTGTGTCTACAAGCTGACAGCTCTTTTGATGCACAGCCGTCTTTATTTATAAGGCTCTGAGCATTATTCAAATAAATAAGCTCACAACAATAAGAACCTAATATGAAGAAAGATCACCGAATGGTATGACAAACTGAGGCCACTGATCAGTGTCTCCCAGGTAAGGGTAAGCTTAAAAGATAATATTCGACAACAAGAAAGGGATGAAAATAGGGGTTTGTGGTTACGCATTGCAAACTAAAGTGGTAAATATATAACTTTTATAATTAAAATGTAACTACAATAAGGCTGTTAACCCAAATAATTACAGGTTACCTATCCTTATTTTATATTGAACTTTGCACACCTTAAGGGTACGTTTACACGAGAGGACCCACAGCATATTTTTCGCTGCGGATCCGCCGCTAAAGGACCGCTGCATGGTGGCTTTACATGTGCCTGCTCGGAGGGGCAATATGCCGCTACGTGCAGCCATACTGCGACGTGCAATTTGCAGCACGCATGCGCGTATTGCCGCTCCGAGCATGCACATGTAAAGCCACCATGCATCGGTACTTCAGTGGCGGACCTGCAGCGTAAAATACGCTGTGGGCCCACTCTTGTGAACGTACTCTAAAGAGTACCTCTCATGATCTTGTTAAAGTTTATAATCCTCCCAGTTCACTGCCCCCATCATGATAAACCATCCTCAGCATTTACTTTTATTTTTTTCTACCTTGATGTTGTTCTGTATTTTCTGCTCAGTCTCAGTCAGTCAGATTCACAGACTGGGAAGGGGCGTTCCCCAGCTGGCGTGAGATTATCTGAAGCCATGCAGGGGAGGATTACCTCCCTCACTCTGCTACACACAGCCTAGAGCAGTTCAGTGTGTTAGATGAGCTCTGATATGATAAGGCTCCACCCCACCCCCCAGCATTTCCTGAATTTGGACTTCTGCCAGGCCAGCAGGAGTCCAAAGTCTATGCAAAAGATGGGGGGAAAATGTGCTCTGGACAAGTAGGGAGACACCTAGTGGAAGCTTTTTTAAACACAAATAAAACATAGAAAACTTAATTTTTTATTTAACAAAGCACATTAGAAAGATTGTTATTTTACCATAAGGAGTTCAATACCAAAAATGTGTTTTAATGAGAGCACCCATTTTATTTTAATATTCTTTGCAATAAATCCTGCCTTACCAGGTTGTATTTTACAAAATTACCCATATTACGATTTAGCAGGGGATGAGGCCTGCTTGCTTGTGCATAGGTTGCAATTGGTGATTTAAGCTGTATGCCTTTTTTTTTATGCATATAACTAATGGAGTACCTTCACATTATGGAACCTATGTCTGGGGTTTTTGTCTGCTGCGGCTGTTGGCTGAATCAATCAGCTTTAGGACTGCTAAGACATGTGCTGTCTCCTTCAATGGCAATGTATATCCAAGGGGGGGGGGGGGGGTGCACAGTTCAGAAGAATCCCATTGAAAACAATAGGAGGCTGCTGCACAAGATTTTCTCTGCTTGGAATTTCCATGATGTGAATGTACCCATTTTGTGCTTAAAAACTGCTTCAAACCACTTTGTTCCAAGTCAGCTCATAGTTGTCTTCTGGTTTTAGCCAGGCCTGCTTCTAGATTCTGCTTTTGTCTAGCCCCCCGCAATATTACGTCTGGTATACTTGTTGTTCAACAGTACTGTGACCTCGCTACTGCTGATGTGACTGTGTTTTTTCCATTCTGCCATGTTTCATTGTCCTTATTCTTTGTGTTTGTGCATCGAACTATCCTGTTTTACACTTCCTGTCTAATCTGTTGTCTCTTCTATCATCCCTGCTGCAGCAGACTGCTAACTGGTGATCTTTTTTGGATCTCAATCTAGAGATCTTTTTCCTAAGACTCTACACATACCATTTTGGCCAGTGTCAAAAAGACTGTAGGCTCTAAAATTTACATTCTAGTCCAGAGACAGTTCATTATGTTTGAACTAAATAAGTGTGCTTTAGTTTTGTGTCTTCTGCATCACTGTACTAATTTGTTACCATGACATAAAGTAACAGTGGGGGATTAAAACCTGTGTAGCAGTAGAGTGGTGCAGTTGTTCATAGCAACCAATCAGATTGCTTCTTTCATGTTTCAGAGGCCTATTTACAAATGAAAGAATCGATTTGAATGGCTGCTATGAGCAACTGCAATACTCTTTCTCTACACAGGTATTGATAAATCTCCCCCTTAATCTTTAGATGTGATAGATGATTAAAGTCACAAAAAATTATATATTATTAACTAATGCCAATATAAAAAAAAGTTCTTTATATTCTAATAGTAAGGAATTAAATCCTCATATCGGACTTTTGTAGAACCATTACCATTACTTTTGTTAGAGCTGCTATATTCATGGTGTATGTGGTCTATGTCTTCCAAATGTCACTGAACAGCTTCTTGTTTGAGCAGCTGTGGCATCAATCAGTATTACAGGTGAAAACTGGACTTTGATTTATTTACAAAAGATATAAAGTTATCCTGTACATCGATAGAAAAGCTTTTTGTAACCCATTTTGTTACATGTATTGTTATCCGATGCATACAGTATGTTGTCAGTTTTTCTGCATTCACATCTGATTATTTTCCCTTGAAATATAAATGTACAGTACATAGACAACAGTACCTATAAAAAGTATTCAGCACCCTTGGGTATCTATGTTTTAGACAATTATATCACAATAGATTTAATAGCTTTTCTGTCAACAGAAAAGACTCTTCAATGTGGATGAATAAAAATGTAAAGGGGACAATAAATGACAAAAAAAAGTAGCACTAAAAAAAATAAAAGAAGCAAAAGTGTAGACAGAAAGACTTTGCCAAAGAGAGTCAATTGAACCCCAAAATGTTCTTTAACTGGTTAACGACAAAGAACGTGTATACACATACAAGGGATAACTTCCTCTTTCACCGAGTGTCCTTGTGCCATTAACGGGGTATAGCACAGGCTCTCAACTCCAGCCTGCGCCATACAGCCCGGCCCTCAGCTGATTCTTGTAGCTAAGGGCTGGCGTTAAGAGCTGACATTCTGACAGCGGCATCTAAAGGAACCTGTAAACACTCCCTAGTGGTCCAGTGGGGTGGATGCCTCCCCCCTGCAGCGTGATCATGGGGCGGAGGGCAATCCACTGCTGAGGTAGCCGGAGGGTTGGCAGGACCAGACTTTATCAATCGAGCATAGAGCACACAGATCAATGTGGTTCTATGATTCCTCCTAAAAGTCCCCTAAGGGGGCTAAAAGTGTTAAAAATAAATAAATAAATAATAAAAGTAAAAGAAACACACATTAACCCCTTCCTTATTAAAAGTTTAAAACGCCCCCCTTTTCCCAAATTCCATATAAAAAATATAAAACATAATAAAAATAAAACAAAATTAATTAGAAAAAGACAGTAAAAAGAAGAAATTTATGTCAAAGAAAAAGAATTATTGCAGAAAAAATAAGAACAAGGAATATTGGACAACCGATACTGATTCTAGCTCCTCAGAAGAACCTAGACTGAATAAAATGAAAATTTAACAACTAAAAATCATGAGTCAAAAAAACGGGGAAACAACCCCCCCCGGAAAACGTATCCGGCGGGGTGGAAGGAGGAAAAAATCTAAGGTCAAGAAAACAAGTGACCTGGAGAAACAAAAAATAGATCCTATCGCTGTGATAAATTTATCTGATGCAGAAATAAATGATGATTGCCTTGCCGTTTTATCAAAAGGTCTAAACGTTTGTGTACCTAAGAATTTTAACCCTGCTGCATTTGAGATCGATTTGTTTAAAGGTATAAGAAAAATTTAGTGACATAATTTTTTTTAAATTAATAAAAGCATAGAAAACAAAAAGAAAAAAGATGAGGTGAAGGAAGGTGAAGTTCCAGTGTCTATCGGTCCGCTTGGATTTTTTGCTCCACAGAATCTTTCTGTTAGAGATCAGAAATGTCTACTAGAACTAGCAGACATTGAAGAAAATGTTTTGGAAGGGGTCCACGAAATAAAACATTTTTCGGGAAGGGAATCCCTCTACTTTTACTGCTCAGGTGCAACCTGGGGGTAGTTTAGATATATTTGCGGCACAAGTGAACAGAGAAGTCAAATCTATATTATATCCTTCTTCTCCAAGTAATCTCACTGAGAAAGAACGACAAGCACTAAAATGGTTAAGATCACAAAATTACTTGGTCATAAAAAAGGCAGATAAAGGTGGCAGTGTAGTTGTGATGTCGGAGAAATATTGTATTGCTGAAGCATCCAGACAGCTTAGTAACACCAATGTTTATACACCCATTGGATCAGATCCCACAGCAAAAATTATGTCTAAATTGAGGACATTTCTACATAATAATGTGGAAAAAGGCATTCTGAGTAAAGAAAAAGCAGAGAAATTGATGCCCAATAGAACAAAAAAACTGCAGTGGAATTTTTTACCTAAAATACACAAGTGCCTGGTTTCTCCACCAGGGCGACCGATAGTGGCCGGCATCGGTTCACTACTGGAGTGCTTATCAAAGTACTTAGATTGGGTATTGAGACCTCTTTTATCAGATGTCCCTTCATATCTGAAAGATACGGATAATTTTTTGCAACTGTTGTAAGAAACGCAATGGGAAGAAGGCTATAGTCTGGGTACTATAGATGCAGAAAGCCTCTATACTCAGCTACCCCAGAAATTTGGTGTCCAAGTAATAACTGCCAGAAAACTGCCTAAAAACTGCCAGAAAAAGTGACACCTTTACTGAATTCGTAAAACAGGGGTTAGAGCTCATTTTGAGCAATAACTGCTTTATCTTCGATGATAAATGGTATACGCAAAAGTCCGGTACAGCGATGGGCACGCCAGTGGCGTGCACATTCACTAATTTATTTCTCACTGCATTGGAAGAAAAAAGGTTTTATAACCCCTCCAATCCATATCTACTTCATATAAAAACGTACGCAAGATTCGTGGACAACATTTTTATTGCCTGGAACGGCTTAAAATAAAAATTTGATGAATTCCTTCTCTATCTAAATAATCAAAATGAAATAAGTATGGTTTTCACCAGTAACTTTTCCCAAGAAAAAATTGAATATTTGAATGTAGAAGTGATAAATCAAGGCACCCATCTGAGCACAAGAGGTTTTCGGGGAAAAACAGCAACAAATTCTTATTTACATTATTCTAGCAATCATCCAGATCATACAAAAAAGGCAATACCCTATAGCTAATTTTTGAGGTTGAAGAAAATTAATACCAACAAAAATGAATTTGAAAAACAGGCCTCCAAGTTAAAAGAATGTCTTTTTGCTAGAGGTTATCCAGAGGAGCTTCTGAATGAAGCACTAGCGAAAACCGAAAGTATTACTCGAAAAGAGCTAGTATTAAAAATAAAAACGAAAATAAAGAAGAAGGAAAAAATAAAATGTTTGTCTTTTCATTTAAGTATACAGTGACCCCCCGACCTACGATGGCCCCGACATATGACAATTTCAACATGCGATGGCCTCTCAGAGGCCATCGCATGTTGAAGGCAGCATCAACATACGATGCTTTTGTAGGTCGGGGCCATCACATAAACGGCTATCCGGCAGCGCTGACTACTTCAGCTGCCGCCAGATAGCCGTTTACGGTGCCCCATGTGCTCCGGTGATGGTCTCCTACCTGTCCTTGGGGCTCCAGAGCGTCCTCTTCGGGATCCCTTCCATCGCCGGCGCTCTCCATATTAGTCATCACGTCGTCGCGCACGCCGTCCCATCATGCAATAGGAGCGGCGTGCGTAGTGACGTGATGACGGCGACGTGAGAGCGACGATCCCGGGCAGCAGAGACGTTCCGGTGCGGCGGGGACATCACAGGGACGCGGCGACAGCGATTGAGGGCAACATCCAGGGCAGTGGTGACGGTTCGGAGCGGCGGGGACAGGTGAGTACAACTTCCTATTCTTTACATTGCACAGATCCCTAAACATATGATGGTTTCAACAAACAATGGTTCATTTGGAACGGATTACCATCGTATGTTGAGGGACCACTGTAATTCCATGTCAAACACCATCAAAAAAGCGATATTGAACAACTGGCATATTATAGAAAGAGATCCGACTCTACAAGAAATGGCTTTGAGGAAACCATTAATTACATTTAGACGCAGTGAATCTCTAAAAAATATTTTAGTAACTTCTGCATTTCATTCCAGCAAAAAAGTCAGTAAAAACTGACTCAAATAAAATGAACTAAAAGGGAACTTTAGGTGTGGAAAATGCATCCATTGTCCCCAGTTGATAAAGGGAGCATATTTAAAATTGGGAAGCACAGATGTTACCGTGAAAGAATTTATATGCTGCAGATCAGAGTGGGTAATATATGTTATTCTGTGCCCATGTAAATTTTATTAGATCGATTCAACCAAAAGGTGCCTCTTTTCCCAGTTTAGGGAGCATAAGCGCTCACTTATAACGGGTGTAGGATCAGCAAGACTAATACAGCACATGAAAGAAGTACATAACAGTGATGGAAATAAACTTACATTTTTCGGCTTGGAGAGAGTGACAGCTGACAGCCCGGAAAGAGAACGTATATTAAGACAACGGGAGTGTCAGGGGATCCTGCGCACTGAAGCACTCGGGATCCTAGGTCTAAATGACAGGAACGAGCTGACTGTATTTTTATGATCACTTTTAGGTGTATCATATTGTTTTTAGAAAAAAAGACTATTGCACTTTTTTGCACTTTTACAAGAAATATTTTTTTTTCCCAGACTAATCCTCCTTCCGGATAGTGATCTGGGATTTCCATGCCGGTTGCCAGTGAAACACAGATGTAAAGGTCATTGACATGGTGAGTGCAAAAACAATTTTTTCTACTTTTTGTACTATTTGGACTTTTTTCTAGTTTTATGCACCCCATGGCCTCCATCCTGACTACCTAAATAGGCTATTTTGCATGTATTTGCTATGCTCAGCAGTGGTGCCACCCCGTACTTTCCTCTCGCCTATGAATAATAAAAATAAACATATGTGGTATTACCGTGTGAGTAAATGTCCGAACTATAAAAATATAACATTAATTAAACCGCACGGTCAATGGCATGTACGTAAAAAAATACCAAAATTCAAAAATTGCATATTTTGGTCACTTTGCATACTCAAAATTTTTTTAAATAAAAAAACGATCAAAAAGTCCCATCAAAACAAAAATGGCACCAATGAAAACTTCAGATGATGGCGCACAAAATGAGTCCTCACACCGCCCTGTATATGGTAAAATAAAAAAGTCATAGAGGGACATTTATCATCGTTGCTTTGGTAAGCAAGTTCTGTAGTAATTTTTTTTTTGGTTTTGGCTTTGCTGTGTGACCTATTTATCATTCTATCACATGGGTTGATAAATTTGGCTCACGTAAGCAAAAAGCAATAAATGACTCCAGAAAACCACTTTGTTACCCCAACTCAAGTTGCAGCTGTGAAAAAAAAAAATAGCGATATAAACAGCTGTCTGCAGATGGGTCCTCTTTCCTTCTGGAGAGAGTTCTGGCTTGGCATAAATCCCAATCAGTTCTGAGACTTCTTAAATGGAGCCTGAGCTGTTTTGCAGGACACACTACCTGTGAAGATGGTGTGGTGAGCTAATTTAAATATGTATATGTGTATATGTATGTGTTTATTACACTTATTTATTTTTACCACTTTTTTCACCCTAAATGTACTAACTCAATTTTTTTTCTTCTTCTCATTTCAAATCCGTGTATCCAGTAAACTACTTCATATTTGGTGGACTACAATGACCAGCGTTTCTATATTTTTTTATATTAACCCCTTAACGACCAAGGACGTATATTTACGTCCTTGGCTGGCTCCCGCCGGTGACCTCGCGTAGTATCGGGTCGTTCCCGGAATGTATCTGAAGCCAGGACCCGGGGCTAATAGCGCGTGGCAGCGGTCGCGGTGCTGCGCGCTATTAACCCTTTAGATGCGGTGTTCAAAGTTGAACGCTGTGTCTAAAACGAAAGTGAAAGCTGCCCGGCTGCTCAGTGGGGCTGATCGGGACCACCGCAGTGAAAATGCGGTGTCCCGATCAGCTGGGACACGAGTGGAGGTCCTCTTACCTTCCTCTGGCGTGTCCCTTCGGCGATTGATTGCTCCAAGCCTGAGATGCAGGCTTGAGCAATCGACCGCCGATAACACTGATCACTGCAAAGCTATGGCTTTGCAGTGAACGGTGTATAAGATCAGTACGTGCAATGTTATAGCCACCTATGGGAGCTATAACACTGCAAAAAAAAAGTGTAAAAAAAAAAGTTATCATTTAACCCTTTCCCTAATAAAAGTTTGAATCACCCCCCCTTTTAACGTAAAAAAAAAAGCATGTAAATAAAAATAAATATAAACATATGTGGTATTCCTGGCTCTCCTCCTGAGCTGGGGGGGGCCACCCAATAGAGGGTTTCTACCATAGTGGATTCCCTTTTTATTCCACCTGAATATAGAAAACGGTGGCCCATGGGTTCCCATAGCTGTATGCTACCCATTAATATGTTTCACTGCCCTTAGAATGGGACCGGTGGTCCACATAGATATTTGAATGTCTTGCTGTTCTACCTCGCTGCTGTTGTCAGACTTCTATGACTTTGGCCTGCGAGCCACTTAGTTACATGGCCGTACTCGAATACTTGTTATTTGTTTATTATATTGAAAACTAAATAAAGAATTGATAAACATATGTGGAATTGCCGTGTGTGTAAATGTCTGAACTATAAAAAATATATCATTAATTAAACCGGACAGTCAATGGCTTATGTGCAAAAAAATTCAAAAGTCCAAAATAACTTATTTTTGGTCACTTTTTATATAATGAAAAAATGAATAAAAAGCGATCAAAAAGTCTGCTCAATACAAAAATGGTACCACTAAAAACTTCAGATCATGGCGCAAAAAATGAGCACTCATATCACCCCATATGCGGTAAAATAAAAAAGTTATAGGGGTCAGAAGATGACAATTTTAAACGTATATATTTTTCTGCATGTAGTTATGATTTTTTCCAGAAGTACGACAAAATCAAACCTATTTAGGTAGGGTATCATTTTAATCGTATGGACCTACAGAATAAATTTCAGGTGTCAATTTTACTGAAAAATTTACTGCATAGAAATGGAAGCCCCCAAAAGTTACAAAATGGCGTTTTTTCTTCAATTTTGTCGCACAATGATTTTTTTTCCATTTTGCCGTAGATTTTTGGGTAAAATGACTGATGTCACTACAAAGTAGAAATGGTGGCGCAAAAATGGATTTTTAGGTGCAAAATTGAAAGGGTTATGATTTTTAAAAGGTGAGGAGGAACAAAAGAAAGTGCAAAAACGTAAAAACCTGTGGTCCTTAAGGGGTTAATAAAATGGTTACTGAGGGCTTGTGGGGGAGTGTTTTTTTTAATAAATAAAAGTTTTATAAATGTGTTGTTTTTTATTTTATTTTTATTTACTTTACATGCTTAGTAGTGGAAGCTGTCCATTACTAAACCAGGGCTTAGTGTTAGCCCCAAAAACAGCTGTCGCTAACCCCCAATTATTACCCCGATACCCACCACCACAGGGTTGCCGGGAAGAGCCGGTACCAACAGGCCCAGAGCGTTAAAAATGTCGCTCCTGGACATAGGTGGTAACAGGCTGGTGTTATTTAGGCTGGGGAGGGCCAGTAAGCATTGTCACAGCGAGCGCTCCGGTCTCCACCTCCGGACTGGAGCGCCCGCTGCCTGTGTACTCCGTGCTCCCAGTCAATCACACTGACCGGGAGCGCGGGTCTCACTGTGGCAGGGACCCGGCTAGCGTGGCGGCTGGTCCCCGCTCACGCGCCGCGTCCCCGTTCATCTCACCTGCTCCCCGCGCGGCGCTCCTTGGTCCTGGCATGCACGGCCCCGCTCTCTAGGGCACGCACGACGGCTTCAGTAAATTTAAAGGGCCAGCGCAGCAGTAATTGGTGCGCTGGTTCCACACCTCCCATTGTAATTTTCCAATAAAAGGCACCTGCCCCTTCCTGCCCCTGCCGGATCTTTGTGCCTTGTGCCTCTGAGAAAGCGTTCCCTACAGTGATTATTGCCTTGTCAGTTGCCGTACCAATTGCTACCGTATACTCGCCTGTGAACCCTTGCTGCCTGCCCTGACCTCTGCTACGTCTGACTACGCTCTTGCCGCCTCCCTGTGCACCACGCCATATCAGCCACCAGAAAGGTCGAGTTGCTACTGGAGGATACGACCTGGTGGTTACCGCCGCAGCAAGTCCATCCCGCCTTGCGGCGGGCTCTGGTGAAAACCAGTAACCACTTAGAACCGGTCCTCTGGTACAACCCACGTCATCGTCTCTCTGGTTCAGAGGATCCACTACCAGTCCTGTCGGTACGTGACAAGCATTGTCCTTGCCCATCCTGGTATTGCTGCTTGGTTGGTATCTGGCTGAGAATGAAAATATGGGGAACCCCACACGTTTTTCATAAATAATGAAATATTTTTTTTAAAAAGGCATACGGTTGCCCCTATTTTCATTCTCAGCCAGATACCAACCAAGCAGCAACAACCTGACATTACCAGGGTGGGCGAGGACCATTGTTACTGGCCTTCCCCAGCCTAAATAACACCAGCCTGTTACCACCTTGGCTCAGGAGCGCCTTTTCTAATACTCCGAGCCTGTTGGTACCAGCTCTTCCCAACACCCCTGTGGCGGTGGGTACCGGGGTAATAATTGGGGGTTAGTGCTAGCTTCCACTAAGCCTGAAAAGTAAAAAAAAAATTGTAAAAACAGCAACACAACACATTTAAAAAAGACTTTTATATTAAAAAACACTCCCCATAGGGGGAGTGTTTTTTGTGGTCACCCTCCCATGGTGCATGACTACAACTCCAAGCCTGTCCTCCCTCTATGGAATTGTAGTCATGCAACGGCAGGCTGGTGGGAGATGTGCAGGCAGGTGACAAGCAAGTTAGGGAAGCTTGTCACCCGCTCGCACATCTCCTGCCGCTCACGCCACATGACTACAACTCCCAGCATGCCCTTGCAGTAAGGACATGCTGGGAGTTGTAGTTGTGCGGTGTGGGCGGGAGATGTGCGGAAGGGTGACAAGCCGCATGACTACTACTCCCAGGCATAAATACTACTCCCTGACACAGGCAGGCGAGAGATGTGCTTGTCACCTGCGCTGCCGCATGACTACAACTCCCAGCATGCCCTTACAGCAAGGTCATTCTGGGAGTTGTAGTCGTGCAGCGGGGCCAGGTGACAAGTTGTAGTCATGTTGCACGGGCGAGATTTGCAAGCTGGTCACCGCCTGCACATCTTCTGCCCACCCACCGCACTACTACAACTCCGGGCATGCCCAGTAAGGACATGCTGGGAGTTGTAGAGGTGCAGTGCGGGCAGGAGGAAAATATGCGGGCGGGTGACAAGCTTGTCACCCGCCGCACATCTACCACCCGCGCCACAGGACCAAACTCCCAGCATGCCCTCACTGTAAGACCGGACTCAACCGTTTTAAAGCGTGTGCACATAGATCAACCTGTATCCGGTTTGAAACCTTATACGGTTTGAATCGTGATGTACGGTTTAATCCGGTTGTATCCGTTTTCACCCTAAAAAAACGTATACGTCTGTCAATGTTCGCCTTGTTTTTAAAGTTTTTCCAGAAAGAACATTCTAGAAGGTGGGTGGTGATTTCGGCTTGCATTGCGCATGTGCAATAATAACAACGGAGGGATTAAAACGGATGCAACCGTACACTCAAACGGTTTAGTCCGGTTCTCATTGACTTCCATGTTAAAAAAAAGTATCCGGTTAGGATACGGTTGGTCAACCAGACCTAAAAACGCTGTATACTCCGGTTGCGAACACGGCTGAAAAACCGGGCCCAACCGTAAAAGTCGCCAAACGGACATAACCGTATGATGCTTTTTCAATACGGTTTGCAATGTTAAGTCAATACATCCGGTTTTCAATACGTTTTAGTACGTTTTTTGAAGGAAAACCTCTAAATCCCTTGATAAATCTCCCCCATAGGGGTCAGAAGAGGGATGCATTTTAAACCTATAAATTTTCATGCATGAAATTGTAATTTTTTAACAGAAGTAAAACGAAATCAAACCTATATAAGTAGGGTATCAGTTTAATCGTATGGACCTACAGAATAAAGATAAGGTGCAATTTTTACCGAAAAGTGCACTGCGTAGAAACGGAAGTCCCCATTTGTTTCCAATTTAGCCCCACAAATATTTTTTTTACTGGTTTCGCCGTAGATTTTGTGGTAAAATTATTGATATCATTACAATTTTCCACCTCATAAGGGTCTGTAGGTGGAAAATTGAAAGCGTAATGATTTTTAGAAGGTGAGGAGGAAAAAACAAAAGTGCAAAAACTGAAACAAACTGTGGTCTTTAAAGGGGTACTCTGGTGGAAACTTTTTTGTAAATTACTGATTTACAACTGATTTGTAAATTACTTCTATTAAAAAATCGTAATACTTCCAGTACTTGTTAGCGGCAGTATACTACAGAGGAAATTCTTTTCTTTTTGGACTTCTTTTCTGTCACGACCGCCACTAAGGATGCACACCCAATACCATATAGTGCAAAAAATTGGTAAACTTTATTATAGTGTATATGAGACAAAGCAAGGGAAAATACAATTAAAAACACTTAAAAAGGCTCAAGAGAGCCCCACTACAGCAGTGGGACAAATTGTGGTCACCACAGGACATGGGAAAATATAAGGGTCCCTCCTAACACTCGCCAGATACACAGGATAAATCTCAATAACAAGACAGATGTGGAAAGTCAGAAAACTGTGTGTACTGTCCACCAGTTATAAAGAGTTAAAGATGACACAATGCAATAAATAGTACTCAGGAAGACAAGTACAAGGATATGATACACAATTCACAAGTATACAAACACAGTGGGCAATCCACAAACGGAGGAAGGAGGGGAGGTATCCCAATAAGCCCATGTCCAGATGAGAAACCACAGTGCTCTCTGCTGACACCTCTGTCCATGTCAGGAACTGTCCAGAGCAGGAGAAATCCCGATAGCAAACATATGTTGCTCTGGACAGTTCCTAAAATGGACAGAGGTGTCAGCAGAGAGTACTGTGGTCGTGACTAGAGATGAGCGAACTTACATTAAATTCGATTTGTCACAAACTTCTCGGCTCGGCAGTTGATGACTTATCCTGCATAAATTAGTTCAGCTTTCAGGTGCTCCGGTGGGGTGGAAAAGGTGGATACAGTCCTAGGAAAGAGTCTCCTAGGACTGTATCCACCTTTTCCAGCCCACGGGAGTACCTGAAAGCTGAACTCATTTATGCAGGATAAGTCATCAACTGCCGAGCCGAGAAGTTCGTAACGAATCGAATTTACTGTAAGCTCGCTCATCTCTAGTCGTGACAGAAAAGAAGTCCCAAAAGAAAATAATTTCTGTTTGACTTTCTGGCACCAGTTGATTTAATTTTTTTTTTTTTTAAACGGTTTCTACCGGAGTACCCCTTTAAGAGGTTAACTATTGTAAAAGGGTCTATTCACACAGCAGAATTTCCACACATCCGCATCAATTCTGCTTCCGCATTAATTTGGGTGGTTTCTTGTGCAGATTCTGTGTCGAATCCATGCAGAATCCGGATGCGGAAATTTAGAAGTGTGAATGGAAGTGCGGAATCCATTAGAAGTCTATTAGGTTTTAATTTGAAGCAGAATTTGCATGCAGAATCTGTGCGAAATTCCACATGCGGAAATTCTGCCGTGTGAATAGACCCAAAGGGGGAGATTAATCAAAACCTGTCCAGAGGAAAAGTTGCTGAGTTGCCCATAGCAACCAATCAGATTGCTTCTTTCCTTTTTCAGAGGCCTTTTCAAAAATGAAAAAAGCGATCTGATTGGTTGCTATGGGCAACTCAGCAACTTTTCCTCTAGACAGGTATTGATAAATCTCCCCCTTAAAGGGTGTATTTCCCTACCTGATCTGGGAGAAACCTTCACCTGGGGCCTGGTTAATAAAGCCCAGCAGAAAGGGTAGGTGTGTTATAAGGAAGTCAGACAGTGTGGTCTGAGCTCTTCCCTAGATTGCAGATTGATGCAAGGGGGAGACACCTTGTCCCTTTGCCAGACGGGCACAGCAGGGCTGCCACCAGAAATTTTGGGATCCCTTACACAGCTCAAAGCCTGGGCCTCCGATCTCTTGTAGCCGCCCCCAGGGCACGATTGCCATCTTCCCCTTCATCCATAAAAAAATATATATATTTTCAACTACCTTACCTTCCCTATTGTCCACAATACGCCAGTTCTCTAACTATAGCAATTACAAACTCAATACTTCCAAATGTGAAGCTTTAAACATCACACTCCCTGCCCACACCCTACAACAGTTGCAGGAATGTTATCCCTTCCGATGGCAGGCTAAATCAATTAAATACTTAGGTGTCCATGTTCCCGCTGACCCGTCTGAAACCTTTTGCATCAACTTCCCACCACTCTTACACTCTCTCAAATCCGACTTGTCCAGATGGGAGCGGAGAGACTTTTCTTGGCTGGGGAGGGTAAATATCCTGAAAATGAATATGCTACCTCGTCTCTTATATCTTTTCTCCTGTATTCCCTGCCTAATACCCAGATCCTATTTCAGGGAACTCTCTGCTCTCAGCTCTGGATTTGTATGGATGCACAAACCGTCAAGACTGGCCCGCACCATATTGATTAGAAGGAAAAGAGAGGGGGGTTTGGCGATGCCTGACCCTCTCTCATATTACCTGGCTGCAGTCCTCTCCCGCGTACTAGATTGCTTTCACCATTATACAGACAAACAATGGGTACAATTTGAGGGTACTATATTGAATCAAAACCCTCAAAACATCAAAACCCTCAAAACCCTGAATCAAAACATCTCTTCCACTAAAGATGTGGCCAGTCTCCCGGCTGTCCTTAACTCAATCATTCGCACTCGCAATACATATCTTAGTCATATTTCGCTCTTCTCCTCAGACGGCCCCCTTACCCCATTATTTGACAACCCGGCTTTTCCCCCGGCCTTATCCACGAGCCCCTTCCTCACCTTCCAAAGGGGAGATGGCACTTGTTTTTCCAAATTAATATCTCAGACATCGTTGAAGAGCCTACCTGATCTCTTACAGGAGACCGAGGTGACTACCCACTTACTCTTTCAATACGCACAACTCAGTCACTTTTACCTGTCTAACAAAAGGAAGCTATCACTTCATCGTCCACTCACCAACTTTGAAAACCTCTGTGTTTCCTCGCATAAAATCAACCATAAAATCAGTGTCCTTTACTCTCTCCTCATCTATGAATTTACAACCGATCCGCTCCCATTCCAGTTAGGCTGGGAAAAAGAAATAGGACATCAATTCACGGAGGAAGACTGGACCAGGGCTCTGAATCAATGCCACCACACCTCCATCTCTTGTAAAGCACAAGAAATCAACTATAAAGTTCTAACGAGATGGTACAGAGTGCCATCCTTACTCGCCAAATTCTATCCCGATTTTCCAGATACGTGCTGGAGATATGGAGGTGTAGGTGGCACTATGCTTCATGTTTGGCTGACCTGCCCCCACTTATCTACATACTGGACTCAAGTTATAGATATAATACATCGTATCACATTGACCCAGCTCCCCCCCCCCACGCCAGAAGTCATCCTACTCACCATCCTTCCTGCTCACATACCCAAGCATACGGCCAAACTAATATCGTTTCTGTTGCTTGCGGCCATAACGGTAATTCCAAGACTTTGGAAATCACAACTTCCCCCATCCATTACCTCTTGGCTCCAAGAATCCTCTCATCTACACAGGATGGAAGAATTGCTAGCCGACTCCAAAAATCAGATAGACAAATACAACACCGTCTGGCACCCTTGGACACATTTTACATCCTCTAGGGACTATACGTCCATGCATCTTTCACTCGGAAACATATGTCCCCCAAGCCCTACAGCACGCCCGCTTTCCGGTGCTCCCTCTACCTAAACAGCCCATTTTTCACAAATAGCCACCATGCCTCATTGCTTTGCCATGTTGTTCTGAAGCCCTCCTGACCCACTGGGTAAGTCTAACAACCTCTTTCTTACGAACCTAGTAGTCTTCCTCGTTCCCATTCCCTTCTGTCCCTTTGGAACCCTTTCCTGTCTCTTCTTCCTCCTTCTTTCTGTCCTCATCTCCTCTTCTTCCCATATGTTGCTTACACCAACCACATTGTTGTTGATTGTACCTACCCTGATCACATAGAAGCTTGGACCATGTACCTTGAGTTGACTAGTTGATGTTTGAATTGTCATGTCTTTAACTATTCACTTTAATGTATTCAACATCCTGTCTTGTTACTGAATACCTGACTTTATATAGTGATGGTACGCATCATATGTGTGTACCCTATCGGCAACCGCGTTTCCTACAATGCCTGTTTATTGATGGTGTTTTTGTACTTTACTTGAACTTTGTACTTTTAATAAAACGTTAATATAAAAAAAAATATAATTATTAAAACACAGGACAAGAAAAACAAGAGCCCGTTAGTTCAAAGAGGAAGGAAGGAAAGAGTCCTATCACCGCAACCGCCACCCCCCCCCACCGCCCCATTGCCTCCCCCATCCCCGGTTTATAATTACCTGTTCCCGGGGTCCACTCTACATCTGGCTCCGGTGGCGTCCTCCTGAGATGTCACTGTGTGCACTGATGGTGACGTCGCGTCAGGTCACTCGTCATTGCGCACAGCGTAACGCAGGACGCAGCAGGAGCCAGAAGTGGCGTTGACCCTGGGCCCCAGGAAAAGGTAATTATAAAACCGGGGATGGGGGAGGCAATGGGTCCGGGGCGGTGCGGTGGGGCGGGTCTGTGGGGGGTCAGGGCATTATCGGATTATCGGTAAGGTAATTGCCGATACCGACAATGCCCAAAATCGTGATTATCCGCCGATAATATCGGCCAAACCGATAATCAGTCGATCCCTACTTGGTACACATATTACTTTTATGTCAAATAAAAAGATTAGATAAGGACAGGATATGAGGACAGTATATGAGGATGGGATAAAAGGACGGTATATGCAGTAGGGATATGAAGACGGGATGTGAGGATGGGATGTGAGGATGGGATATAAGGTCGGGATATGAGGATGGGAAATGAGGTCGAGATAGGAGGATGGGATATGAGGACGGGGTATGAGGATGGGATATGAGAATGGGATATGAGGTTGAGATATGAGGACTTGATAGGAGGTCTGGATAGGAGGTGGAGATAGGAGGACAGGATATGAGGTCGAGATAGGAGATCAGGATATGAGGCTGGGATAAGAGGTTGGGATAGGAGGTCGGGATAGGAGGTCGGGATAGGAGGTCAGGATAGGAGGTGGAGATATGAGGTTGGGATAGGAGGACAGGATAGGAGGATAGAATATGAGGTCAGGATGTGAGGACGGGATATGAGGTTGAGATATGAGGACAGGATATGGGGTTGGGATATGACAACAATATATGAGGACAGGATATGAAGTCAAAATCTTCCTCCTTTGTTGATTTTCCTCCCCAACAAGGATTAGGAAGGGAAAATCGGGCATATGAGGTCTGGATGGGAGGTCGGGATAGGAGGTCGGGATAGGAGGACGGGATAGGAGGTCTGGATAAGAGGTCGAGATAGGAGAACGGGATAGGAGGTCGAGGTAGGAGGTCGAGATAGGAGGTCGAGATAGGAGGACGGGATAGGAGGTCGGGATAGGAGGTCGGGATAGGAGGTCGGGACAGGAGGTCGAGATAGGAGGATGGGATAGGAGGTCAGGATGTGGGGTTGAGATATGACAACAATATATGAGGAATGCATATGAAGTCAAAAGCTTCCTCTGTTTATTTTCCTCCCCAAAAAGGATTAGGAAGGAAAAACCGGGCAACGCCGGGTACTCAGTTAGTATATATATATATATAGATATGTATATATATAAAACTCAACATGTGTGTATGTATGTTTGTGTGTATGTTCCACAAAACTTCCAAACGGCTAAAGATATTAACATGAAACTTGGCACACATGTTACTTATATGTCAACAACAAACATATGCTAGGTGATTTAACCCTTACTTACCCCCATTTGCCAGGGGCGGGGTTTATGTTTAAAGTCTTATACAAGTCTATGGGAAATGTATGTTACTGCATTACTTTTAAACGACTGGAGATATTTCGATAATACTTGGTCACATGTTACTTATATGTCCACTTTAAATATAGGATAGATAATTTAACCCTTAACTACCCCCATTTGTGAGGGTCTGGGGTTTTGTTTAAAGTCCCATGCAAATCAATGGGAAATGTATGTTCTCACATAACTTCCGTACGGCTGGAGATATTTCAATACCTATTACACATATTACAGGTCGGAATATGAGGATGAGATGGGAGGTCGAGATAGGAGGTCAAGATAGGAGGACGGGATGGTCGGGATAGGAGGTCGAGTTAGGAGGTCGGGATATGAGGACCGGATATGAGGTGGAGATAGGAGGACGGGATAAGAGGACAAGATAGGAGGTCGAGATAGGAGGTCGGGATAGGAGGACGGGATAGGAGGACGGGATAGGAGGTTGAGATAGGAGGTCGGGATAAGAGGTGGAGATAGGAGGACGGGATAGGGGGTTGAGATAGAAGGACAGGATAGGAGGTCGAGATAGGAGGTCGGCATATGAGGTCGAGATAGGAGGTCAGGATAGCAGGTCAGGATAGGAGATCGGGAAAGGAGGTCGAGATAGGAGGATGGGATAGGAGGTCGAGATAGGAGGTCAAGATAGGAGGACGGGATAGGAGGCCAGGATAGGAGGCCGGGATAGGAGGTCGGGATAGGAGGTCAGGATAGGAGGTCGAGATAGGAGGTCGAGATAGGAGGACGGGATAGGAGGACGGGATAGGAGGAGGGGATAGGAGGAGGGGATAGGAGGAGGGGATAGGAGGAGGGGATAGGAGGTTGAGATAGGAAGTTGAGATAGGAGGTCGGGATAGGAGGTCGGGATAAGAGGTCGGGATAGGAGGATGGGATAGAAGGTCAGGATAGGAGGACGGGATAGGAGGTTGGGATAAGAATTCGAGATAGGAGGTCGGGATATGAGGACGAGATGTGAGGATGGGATATGAGGTTGGGATATGACGACAGGATAGGAGGACAAGATATGGGGTTGGGATATGACAACAATATATGAGGATGGGATATGAAGTCAAAAGCTTCCTCCTTTGTTTATTTTCCTCCCCAACAAGGATTAGGAAGGAAAAACCGGGCAACGCCTGGTATTCAGCTAGTATATATATATATATATATATATATATATATATATATATATATAATCCCAAAATAAAGCAGCACTACTTATCCAGTCCAACCAAAAAATTGGTGCCAGCGTCCCAAAGGACTTGATCAGAGTCCATCCAAGATAAGAACCAGATACAGACGCAGCACTCCAACAAAATAAGTGATTTAATATCTCATGTCAGCATTACAACACACTACACCTAATTCTGCATATTGTTCAGCAGGTTTGGTTCACTTAGGGTTAACATCTGCTCTCAGCAGGTTTGACAGTCTGTGCTCTTGCGATCCTGAAACACTGCCTCGCACACAGTGTTGACAGTTGCCGGGACAACGGGTCATGTGACCAGACTGGTCTCATGACAGGGATCTCATATCTGGAAGTGCTTTCAGCCTCTCACGCAGGCGCAGTAACTAATTACCCACGCTTGCAGCACCATTACATGGATCAGGTGAATGCCTCCCCTTCATTGTTCAGTATGTATGTATTTCTATGAATCGTTTTGTGTACACATGTGTTGCATATCTTCTTGTTATATGTAATTTAACTATGAATTGTATTTTTCAAGCTGTTTTTAATATTTTTACTATTACTCTGCAAAGTATGCACTAGCGCACTTTATATACCAGTATGCACTATTTTCTACATGAATTTATATTTGCACTTATGTAGTTTTTATTTGATTTGTATTAATGATCACTTTATGAAATTGTTTGGCACTAATGATTTGTATGGGCATAAAAGCCCTCATAGGTTTGTGTATCACTATGCTTGAAAAAGGCTCCAGGAGGAGCTGAAACGTTGTAATGCTGACATGAGATATTAAATCACTTATTTTGTTGGAGTGCTGCGCCTGTATCTGGTTCATATATATATATATATATATATATATATATATATATATAACTCAATGAATGTGTGTGTGTGTGTGTATGTTCCAGCATCATGTCCAAATGGCTAAAGATGTTAACATGAAACTTGGCAGATATGTTACTAATATGTCAACAACAAACATAGGATAGGTAATTCAACCCTTACTCACCTCCATTTGCCAGGGTCAGGGTTTTTGTTTAAAGTTCCATACAAGTCTATGGGAAATATATGTTACTGCATAACTTCCAAAAGGCTGGAGATGTTTTGATAATACTTTGTCACATGTTCCTTATATGTCCACTTAAAATATAGAATAGTTAATTTAACCCTTAACTATCCCCATTTGTGAGGGTCAGGATTTTTGTTTAAAGTCCCATGCAAATCTATGGAAAATGAATGTTCCCACAAAACTTCCGTACGGCTGGAGATATTTCAAATACCTGGTACACATATTAATTATATGTCAAATAAAAATATATGAAAAAAACTCATAAGCAACACGATTACATGCTAGTATCCAATCCTATCACCCCAATTTTTCACTCACTCCCAAAGGTTCATATGGGCCGATTCCCGCCACCTATGAGACCCATCGTGGCGGGCATCGGCTCTTTAAATGAACATTTGTGTGAGTGGGTGGACTCTATTCTTCAGCCTTTAGTGCCCTAGTTATATCAAGGATAGCCAACATTTACTATTAATTGTGGACCAAATAAAATGGAACAATTCCTATTCTTGGCTCACAATGGATATTGAATCTTTGTATTCATCATTACCACATACATTGTCAGTGCAAGCTGTTTCGGATGTTATGGATCTGTTTTCCATTTATAGTTCCGAACTAAAATCTTTTACATTGGAGGCATTGCACTACATTTTCTCACACAATGTTTTCATGTTTGAGGATCAATTTTTCTTACAAAAAACAGGAGCTTCAATGGGGGCAAAATCTTCCCCATCTGCAGCTAATCTCTATGCTTTTTGGTGGGAACTTCAATATATTTTTTGTGAGGAAAATCCTTTTTTTTCAGGCATTGTGTGGTACGGTCGCATTGTGGATGACGTGATCATCATATGGTCATCCACACAGGACCGTGCACACAAGTTTATTGATTATGTTAACAACAACTTTCACAATTTGTTTTTCACTTTTTCCTGGCATGAAACAAAGGTTCAGTTTTTGGATATCTTCCTTTCTGCGGAAAATAATACCATGCATACATGCATATACAGAAAACCCAGTGCCGGCAACACTTTGTTGCGGGCCGAATCATGCCACCCTCAACATCAAATCTGTTCCCGTAGGCGATTTTACTAGAGCAAAACGTAACTGTTCTTCTACCCACTCGGAATCCAATCTGGTTACTTCAAGATTAAGGGATAGAGGTTATCTGTGGTGGACTATAGATCGGTCTCGAGCTATAGTCAGCAGTAAAGAAAGGAATTCCTTGCTGGTACCCAAAACGCAACGTGTGAATGCACCTGTTAGTGCATCTAGAGTTTGTTTTGTTACTACCTATAGCAATGAATACCATTAAATTGAAAAATCATAAAAAAATATATCTTCCCATTTTAGACCAGGATCCAGCTTTAGCCAAAATTCTTAAAAATGTATGCAATTTTTCTTCCAGGAAAGCGCCCACACTGGGTGGCATGCTATCTCCTAGCATGTTACCCAGTGTGTGTCCACGAGCCGATAATTGGCTTAAAGTGAAGTTTTTTTTTCCTTGTGGCAACCCAAGATGTGTTGTTTGCAGATATGCCGAAAAGTGTAAATTTACACCTGGACTTTCTGCTCAACACATGTTGCCAATAAAATCCTTCATAAACTGCCAAACTACTTTTGTGGTATATAGAATTTGTTGCAAAATTAAGTACCAAACGTCCGCTTAAAATCAGGATTCAGGAGCACATCAGAGGTATTCTAAATCCCCATCATGTCAATTTATCAAGTGTTTCAAAACACTTTCGTGACCAACACAACCGTGATGTATCCCATTTCTTTTTCCATGGTATAGAATTGGTACAGAAACGAGTTGGTGATAGGGTTAAAACCCTCCGCAATAGAGAATTTTTTGGGATATATAATTTACACAGCTATCAGCCGCATGGTCTAAATTTTAGATCTGATATCATCCTACATTATGATTAATATTGCACCTCTTTTCTGTAATATCATACCAATTCTATATATTACCTACAGATATGTATTTTTCATCATTCGAGTACATAGAGCTTTCTCTTGTATTGTATGCAACATAACATATATATTCTTGTGTTTGTGCATATTTGTAATTTTATTGTTAAGTTTGTCTGATGTTTTTCACAACCTTCGAGCTATTGAGGGTTAATGGACTTTCTTTCCATTGGCCAGTCAAGCCGCACCTGTGAAACACCATACAAAAAGGTGGTTGATCTCCACCCAGCTATCTGTTTGACAAAGGGTCACGTGACCCGAAACGCGTCACATCCTATCCAGAGTGCCGGTATGTGTATCATCCTGTTACCTGCTTAAACCTCTTGAATAAATCTGAAGACCGTGCACTGGCTCCTGCTTTCTTTAAAAAATATATGATAGTTAAATTAACCCTTGCCTACATTTATATAAAAGATGGGTTTTTGTTTCAAGTCCCATGCAAGTATATGGGACTTCCAGTACCTTACTCCACAAGCTCCGCTCTGCATCTCCTGGTGAATGTGTAAGTCCGGCTTGCAAGCCACACCTCATCTCACATGCCCACTGTTTAAGCCCCACCCCTTTTATTATCTACCCTTTTTGTGCAACGGTCTGGCTTGCAAATCATGCCCAGTCTGACAAAGCCACATCCCCTTAAATTTTCTGCTTATAATATCTTCATCACAAATCAGTCCCTCCTGAGGACAGGATAGTAACATAGTTAATAAGGTTGAAAAAGGACCAGAGTTCATCAAGTCCAACCTATATCCCTAATGAGTCCCTACTGAGTTGATCCAGGGGAAGGCAAAAAACCCTCATACTAGAGGTAAAAATTTATTTCCTGACTCCAAATTTGGCAGTCAGAATAAATCCCTGGATCAACGTTCTGTCCCTATAAATCTGGTATACATAACCAGCAATGTTATTACTCTCCAAAAAATCATCTAGACCCCTTTTGAATTCTTTTACAGAGTTCCCCATGACCACCTTGTCTGGCAGAGAGTCCCATACTCTCACTGCTCTTACAGTAAAGAACCCCCGTCTGTGCTGGTGTGGAAATCTTCTTTCCTCAAGATGTAGAGGAGGCCCCCTTGTTATAGATACAGTCCTGGGTATAAATAGATCATGTCAGAGATCTCTGTACGGTCCCCTGATATATTTATACATAGTTATTAGGTCTCCCTAAGCCTTCTTTTTTCTAAACTAAATAACCCCAATTCTGTTAATTTTTCTGGGTACTGTAGTCCTCCCATTTCCCATTTTACCCTGGTTGCCCATCTTTGAACCCTCTCCAGCTCCACTATATCTTTCTTGTCCACTGGTGCCCAGTACTGTACACAGTATTCTATGTGTGGTCTGACTAGTGATGTGTACAGTGGTATAATTATTTCCTTGTTGTGGGCATCTATGCCCCTATTGATGCACCCCATGATTTTATGTGCCTTGGCAGCAGCTGTCCGACACTGGTCACTACAGCAAAATTTACTGTTAACTAAGACTCCAAAGTCCTTTTCCACGTCAGTTGTCCCAAGTGTACTCCCATTTAATACATAATCCCAGCCCGGATTTTTCTTCCCCATGTGCATTACCTTTCATTTATCAGTGTTGAACCTCATCTGCTACTTCCCTGCTCAAACCTCCAACCTATCCAGATCCATTTGTAACAGTGCACTGTCCTCTATAGTGTTTACAGCTTTACAGAGTTCAGCATCATCTGCAAAAATTGCTACTTTACTATTATACCCCTCTACAAGGTCATTAATGAATATATTAAATAGAACAGGACCCAAGACTGACCCCTGTGGTACCCCACTAGTAACAGTCACCCAATCAGAATAAGTACCATTAATAACCACCCTCTTTTTCCTATCACTGAGCCAGTTACTTACCACTTACATACATTCTCCCCCAGCCCCATCCTTATTATTTTATGCACCAATCTTTTATGTGGCACCATATCAAATGCTTTGGAAGAATCCAGATATATGACATCCAGCGATTCCCCCTGGTCCAGTCTAGAGCTCACCTCCTCATAAAAGATGATCAGGTTAGTTTGACAGGACCGATCCCTCATAAAGCCATGTTGATATGGAATCCTACATTTATTTTTATCAAGATACTCCAAAATAGCATCTCTTAGAAAACCCTCAAACAATTTACATACAACTGAGGTTAAACTAACAGGCCTATAATTCCCGGGGTCACCTTTGACCTCTTTTTAAATATTGGCACCACATTTGCAATGTGCCAGTCCTGTTGAACAGTCCCTGTCGCTATAGAGTCCCTGAATATTAAAAATAGGGGTCTGTTTATTACATTACTTAATTCCTTTAGAACACGGGGGTGAATGTCATCTGGACCTGGCGTTTTGTCTATTTTGATTCTTTGTAGGCGGCACTGTACTTCTTCCTTGGTTAGACAGGTGACCTGTACAGGGGTGTTTACCTTATCTTACTGTATTTCACCTGGCATTTCATTTTCCTCTGTGAATACAGTGGAGAAGAATTTGTTTAATATATTTGCTTTTTCCTGATCCCCGTTTATAATTTCTTCGTTATTGTTTTTTACACTTTTACACTTTCATTTTTAACCTTTTTGCTATTTATATAGTTAAAGAAAATTTTGGGGTTAGTTTTACTCTCTTTGGCAATGAGTCCTTCTGTCTCTATTTTTGCGGCTTTTATCTGTTTTGTACATATTCTACATTTTTCTCTGCAGCTTTTTAATGCTTCTTCACTGTTGTCCTGTTTTAGTAGTTTAAATGCTTTATTTTTGTCATTTATTTCCCACATTTTTATTCTTCCATATTGGTTTTCTTTTTTTCCTGACCCTTTCATTCCCATAAGGTATATACATCTTAGAGTCAGTATTCTTGTTTTTGAGGACATTATCCCATTTTATATTGTTAAAGGGGTACTCCGGTGAAAAACTTTTTTTTTTTTTTTTTTTAAATCAACTGGTGCCAGAAAGTTGCTGACATCTCTGTCCATTTTTAGGAACTGTCCAGGGTAAAAGGAAATCCCCATAGCAAACATATGCCGTTCTGGACAGTTCATAAAATGGACAGAGATGTCAGCAGAGAGCACTGTGCTCGTGATGTCAGCAGACAGTTCTGTGTTTCAAAAAGAAAAGAATTTCCGCTGTAAGATTCAGCAGCTAATAAGTAATTTACAAATCTGTTTAACTTTCTGGCACCAATTGATTTAAAAAAAAAGTTTTTCACCGGAGTACCCCTTTAAGGGCTTCTCTGAGTTGATCACTTTGCCTTCCTAAAGTTCATTGTTTTTGTGGCCCTGCACAAGATTCCCTTATTGAAGAACAAGTTATAATGTATCATATTATGATCACTATTTCCTATGTGTCCTTCTACTTGCATATTAGTTACTCTGTCAGGTCTGTTGGTTAATATTAAGTCTAGCAGGGCACCCCCTCTGGTATGACGGGATATGAGGACAGCATATGAGGACGGGATATGAGGACTGGATGAGGACGGGATATGAGGTCGGGATATGAGGTCGGGATATGAGGACAGGATATGAGGACAGGATATGAGGTTGGGATATGGGGACTGGATATGAGGACGGGACATGAGGACGGGACATGAGGACGGGACATGAGGACGGGACATGAGGACGGGACTTGAGGACGGGACATGAGGACAGGACATGAGGACGGACATGAGGACGGGACATGAGGACGGGATATGAGGGCGGGATATGAGGTTGGGATATGGGGACGGGATATGGGGACGGGATATGGGGTCAGGATATGGAGTCGGGCTATGAGGACAGGATGAGGATGGGATATGAGGACAGGATAGGAGTTCAGGATAGGAGGTTGAGATATGAGGTCGAGATAGGAGGTCGAGATATGAAGTCGGGATGTGAGGACAGGATAGGAGGTCGGGATATGAGGTTGAAATATGAGGATAGGATATAAGGACGGGATATGACGTTGAGATATTAGGACTGGATATGGGGACAGGAAATGGGGTTAGCATTAGAGATGAGCGAACTTACAGTAAATTCGATTCATCACGAACTTCTCGGCTCGGCAGTTGATGACTTTTCCTGCGTAAATTAGTTCAGCCTTCAGGTGCTCCGGTGGGCTGGAAAAGGTGGATACAGTCCTAGGAAAGAGTCTCCTAGGACTGTATCCACCTTTTCCAGCCCACCGGAGCACCGGAAAGCTGAACTAACTTATGCAGGAAAAGTCAGCAACTGCCGAGCGGAGAAGTTCGTGACGAATCGAATTTACTGTAAGTTCGCTCATCTCTAGTTAGCATATGACAAGAATATATGACGATGGGATATGAAGTCAAAAGTTTCCCCCTTTGTTGATTTTCCTCCCCAACAAGGAAGTCAATATGTGACATATGAACTAGATTTGCATATGTACAGTACACATCAGGAGAAAGCTAATTTAGCACAGGAATAGGATTGTAATACAATAACAAATGGTAGTTTTATAGGTGTGTCACAGACTTATATTTTCCTACATACAGTATACGGTATAAGATCATATTAGCAAATGACAATTAAAGGAGTTGTCTCATGAAGACTCCTATTCAAATGCCTTATTAGGTCTCAAGCAGGGTGCCTCCTTTATGGGCTATAACAGGAACTGCTCTCTGTACTAATCCAGAGCAGTTCCTGTTATGGCCTATAAAGGTGGCCCCTGCTTCAGACCCAATAGGGCATATGGATAGGAGTCTTTATGAAACAACCCCTTTAACTGGGTTGACATGCGCTACTTTGTATTACAAGGATGGCCATTTAACATAACAATTCCCCTGCAGTGCCTGGCTGACCACTGCTTCCCATGACTAAATAAGCTCCTTGCTAGGGATGCCAAGAACAGGACATAGGCTATCTGACTTGCCCAGGGGACACATCTTAAACAGAGGCAATGCCTTTAAGTCTCAGGAACATGTTTATGAATTCTTAAGGGGCATTCATAGACAACAAAGGGCTCCAGTTAAATAACAGTATATTATTTAATAGCAGAGTAATAGCCAATAGCTTAAATTAATAGATCACTGAAAAATCATGCATTAGTTTTCCAATCCAAAAATAAATGTAAGATATAGATGTGAATGAGTGGCAGCTGCGGAATGCATCAAATGAGGCATAGAGCATCGTTTTAGGAGGTGTGCACAAGTGCCCTGCATTACGCCTCATTTAGTCTTAACAAGGACGGGTTCACATGTGCGGACATTACACACATTTGCCCAATCCCGTGGGTGCTAGGAATGCTCAGAAATGTGCTGTCTCATAGATGACAATGCATTTCCTTGTGGACTCCTTGTGAATTCTTTCTGCAGATGTCAGAATTAGAATTTTGTGTGAACAGTGGAGCAATGGGACACTGCTGTAGTGGAATGTCCATGTGGAATATTTTGTGCGGTGATTCTGCACGGGTTCCACCCGTGTGAACATACCCTATTTATTGTACAAATCTATGTGCGCTCTTGAGGTGTACCTGTTGTTAGAAATTTTTTTTTATATATTGTAGATAATACCATTATATGTATATTTGTAATGTACGCTGGTTAAAAAAGTGTATATTTTTGGGTAAAAAAAATGCTGTCCCTGCAGCTATTGCCTCTGTGTATCTGTGAGGAGTCCAAATACAGGAAGTGTGTGCTGGCTTGTCATTCAGCCGGCTATGTTAGCCGGGAGGATGTCACAGAGACTCACTGCACAGAGCCCTGCTTGTCTACCTACACTTCTTGTATTTGGACTCCTCAAAGAGACACACAGGCAATAGCTGCAGGGACAAAAATATACAAATTTTTTTAACCAATGTATATTACATATATACACATATTGTTATTTTCTACATTATATAAAACGTTTTTGTTAATTCATATTTTTACTGTATTTTACAGCAGCCTTGTTAACTTGATAAATAAATGATTGTAAAAGTATTCTAAAGGCAGTGTTTCTGTCTATAGATATTTGGATTTAGGAATTAAGGATTTGTGTAAATGCAATTCACTACCATATAGGTAAAAGCTCACCAAAGATTAACCATCCTTTTGAAATAAAACCTTGCACTGATAGACTAAAACACATAAGTTGTAGGTTATGTTGGGAAAATAAAATGTACTGGAATTGGAGCCCAGCAGCTGCTTTTGTTGACATCCAGGTGCAAAGAAATGTACTTCAAAGATGGAACGCCAGCAAAAAGATGTAGGAAAAAAAATCAGAAGGACTCGATCTTTTGGAAGGCCCAACATGTAATTATCTGTCCGGCTTTCATTCAACATACAGCAACCTTCTCCAATGCTTATTTTACCCTATCTCACTTAAACAGTTTTCCCCGCAGAATTCAAAAGAAAGCAGATGAAAGAGCACAGCTAAATTTTTCATTCTCTCTGATGCACTTTGGTCAATATAACCAGTAGGGAAGATAAAATATCCTTGGGTTCAGGAATTTATTGAATGCAAAACAAGTCTTGTTGACATCATGAAATGCAGGAAGAGATAAACATTTGCATCATCACTGAAAAACAAAATCCAACCTGCATATAAACCCATAGCTGTTCACAGGCTGTAAAGTGAGGTGATGCAAAATGTATCACATACAGGAAATGTTGTATTTACACCTTACAATGTCTTTAGATGTCCCCCACCTAATGTTGTATAATGTCCTTTCAGCACAGACATAGAAGAAATTACTTTACTCATTACTTTCTGAGATGGAATTCAGACATGGTTTAGCGGCATGTAGTAGGGAAGATCTACTTAACATGAATTAATAAAATTTTTAATCATAATAATATCCCTTCATCTATCAGTATTAAAAAGATTAATCTAAAATACCAAAAAGCTAGCGCAAAAATTAATAAAAGTTAGATTTTAGGTTATACACTGCTCAAAAAAATAAAGGGAACTGTCAGGATCCGGACTGGTATGCAGTGAGGACACTGGTGGTGGATCCTCTGTGTCAGTGGGGAGATGACGTGGGCCGTACCAAGGGAACGGAATCTAAGGGGTTACTGGTTTTCACCAGAGCCCGCCGCAAAGCGGGATGGACTTGCAGCGGCAGGTAACCCCCAGGTCGTTCCACCCGATAGCGACTCAACCCCAGCTGACAGCTGAGACAGGCGCGGTACACAGGGACAAGGCAAGAGCAAGGTCGGACGTAGCAGAAGGTCAGGGCAGGCAGCAAGAGTCATAGTCAGGGGCAACAGCAGAAGGTCTGGGTACACAGGCTTGGGAATACACTAAACGCTTTCACAGGGCACAAGGCAACAAGATCCGGCAAGGACAGGAAGGGGAAGTGGGTTTTTATAAGCAAGGCACAGGTGCAGGTACTGATTGGGCCAGGCACCAATCAATGGCGCACTGGCCCTTTCAATCTCAGAGAGCCGGGGCGCGCGCCCTAGAGAGCGGGGCCACATGCGCCGGGATGGGGCAGGTGAGGAGATTGGGATGCGACCCGCGGGCGGGCGCGTCCCGCTACGCGGATTGCATCCCCGCCGGTGACACTAGTGCAGCGCTCCCGGTCAGCGGGTCTGACCGGGGGGCTGCACAGAGACAAACGCCGCGAGCGCTCCAGGGAGGAGCAGGGACCCGGAGCGCTCGGCGTAACAGGAACTCTAAAATAACACATCCTAGATCGGAATGATTGAACTAATCGTATGAAATACTTTAGTCTTTGCATAGTTGAATGTGCTGACAACAAAATCACACAAAAATTATCTATATCTATTATATGGAAATCAAATTTATCAACCCATCGAGGTCTGGATATGGAGTCACACCCAAAATCAAAGTGAAAAACCAAACTAAAGGCTGATCCAACTTTGATGTAATGTCCTTAAACAAGTCAAAAGGAGGCTCAGTAATGTGTGTGTGGCCTCCACCTGCCGTATGACCTCGCTTCAATGCCTGGGCATGCTCATGATGAGGTGGCAACTCCTGGACAGTCTGTGGTGCAACGTGGCCTTGGTGGATGGAGTGAGACATGATGTCCCAGATGTGCTCAATTGGATTCAGGTCTGGAAAACGGGCGGGCCAGTCCAAAGCATCAATGCCTTCTTCTTGCAGGAAGTGCTGATACACTCCAGCCACATGAGGTCTAGCATTAGGAGGAACCCAGGGCCAACCGCACCAGAATATGGTCTCACAAGAGGTCTGAGGGTTTTACTTATGTCAATGCAATTTCTACCTAACAATAAAATAGCAATGATTTCTTCTGTTTTTACTTTGTTATAATGGGGTATTTAATGCAGAATGATGGGTGGGGGACATTATTATTATTTCTTGTTTGCTTGTTTTTTAAGCTTAAGGCCGCAATATAACAAAAATGTAAACTGTTAGTTTTCACCCAAAAAAATTGTACACTGCTCAAAAAAATAAAGGGAACACTTAAACAACACAATGTAACACCAAGTCAGTCACACTTCTGTGAAATCACACTGTCCACTCAGGAAGAAACACTGATTGACAATGAACCACAATTAAGGAGTGGTTCTGCAGGTGGTGACCACAGGCTACTTCTCAGTTCCTATGCTTCCTGGCTGATGTTTTGGTAACTTTTGAATGCTGGCGGTGCTTTCACTCTAGTGGTAGCATGAGATGGAGTCAGGACCGCTACCTCCGCCTTTGTGCAAGGAGGAGGAGCACTGCCAGAGCCATGCAAAAAGACCTCCAGCAGGCCACAAATGTGCATGTGTCCACTCAAATGGTCAGAAACAGATTCCATGAGGGTGGTATGAGGGCCCGACGTCCACAGGTGGGGGTTGTGCTTACAACCCAACACCGTGGAGGACTTTGGCATTTGCCAGAGAACATCAAGATTTCACAGATGAAAGCAGGTTCACACTGAGCACATTTGGCACATTGGAGTCTGGAGACGCCATGGAGAACGTTCTGCTGTCTGCAACATCCTCCAGCATCACCGGTTTGGCGGTGGGTCAGTAATGGTGTGGAGTGGCATTTCTTTGGGGGACGCACAGCCCTCCATGTGCTTGCCAGAGATAACCTAACTGCCATTAGGTACCGAGATGAGATCCTTTAGTTGGTAACATAGTAACATAGTTCATGAGGTTGAAAAAAGACCAGAGTCCATCAAGTTCAACCTATATTCCTACTGAGTCCTTATTGAGTTGATCCAGAGGAAGGCAAAAAAACCTCATACTAGAGGTAAAAATTCCTTCCCGACTCCAAATATGGCAGTCAGAATAAATCCCTGGATCAACGTTCTGTCCCTATAAATCTAGTATACATAACCAGTGATGTTATTACTCTCCAAAAATGCATCCAGACCCATTTTGAACTCTTTTAACGAGTTCACCATGATCACCTCCTCAGGCAGAGAATTCCACAGTCTCACTGCTCTTACAGTAAAGAACCCCCGTCTGTGCTGGTGTAGAAACCTTCTTTCCTCTAAACGTAGAGGATGCCCCCTTGTTATAGATACAGTCCCGGGTATAAATAGATCATGGGAGAGATCTCTGTACGGCCCCATGATATATTTATACATAGTTATTAGGTCGCCCCTAAGCCTTCTTTTTTCTAAACTAAATAACCCTAATCTGATAATCTTTCTGTGTACTGTAGGCCTCACATTCCCCGTATTACTCTGGTTGCCCGTCTTTGAACCCTCTCCAGCTCCACTATATATTTCTTGTACACTGGTGCCCAGTACTGTACACAGTATTCCATGTGTGGTCTGACAAGTGATTTGTACAGCGGTATAATTATTTCCTTGTCATGGGCATCTATGCCCCTATTGATGCACCCCATGATTTTATTAGCCTTGGCAGCAGCTGCCCGACACTGGTCACTACAGCGAAATTTACTGTTAACTAAGACTCCTAAGTCCTTTTCTATGTCAGTCGTCTCAAGTGTTCTCCCATTTAATACATAAAGTGTTCTCCCATTTAATACAGCCCGGATTTTTTCTCCCCATGTGCATTACCTTACATTTATCAGTGTTGAACTTCATTTGCCACTTCCCAGCCCAAACCTCCAACCTATCCAGATCCATTTGTAACAGTGCCCTGTCCTCTATTATGTTTACCACTTTACAGAGTTTAGTATCATCTGCAAAGATTGTTACTTTACTATTTAACCCCTCTACAAGGTCATTAATAAATATATTAAACAGAACAGGACCCAAGACGGACCCCTGTGGTACCCCACTAGTAACAGTCACCCAATCAGAATAAGTACTATTAATAACCACCTTCTGTTTCTTATCACTGAGCCAGTTACTTACCCACTTAGACACATTGTCCCCCAGCCCGATCCTTCTCATTTTATGCACCAACCTTTTATGTGGCACCGTATCAAATGCTTTGGAAAAATCCAGATATACGACATCCAGTGATTCCCCCTGGTCCAGTCTGGAGCTCACCTCCTCATAAAAGATGATCAGGTTAGTTTGACAGGACCGATCCCTCATAAAGCCATGCTGATATGGAGTCATACATTTGTTTGTATCAAGATATTCCAAAATAGCATCTCTTAGAAAACCCTCAAACAATTTATATACAACAGAGGTTAAACTAACAGGTCTATAATTCCCGGGGTCACCTTTTGTTCCCTTTTTAAATATTGGTACCACATTTGCTATGTGCCAGTACAGGGGAACAGTACCTGTTGCTATAGAGTCCCGGAATATTAAAATAGGGGTCTGTCTATAACATTACTTAATTCCTTTAGAACATGGGGTGAATGCCATCCGGACCTGGTGATTTGTCTGTTTTGATTTTTTGTAGGCGGCACTGTACTTCTTCCTGGGTTAGACAGGTGACCTGTACTTATTCCTGGGTTACACAGGTGACCTGTACTGGGGAGTTTACCTTATCTCGCTGTATTTCACCTGGAATTTCTTTTTCTTTTTGAATACAGTGGAGAAGATTTAAAAAAAAAAATATATTAGCTTTTTCCTGATCCCCGTTTATAATTTCTTCCTCATCATTTTTTAAGGGGCCTACACTTTCATTTTTGACCTTTTTGCTATTAGTATAGTTAAAGAACATTTTGGGGTTAGTTTTACTCTCTTTGGCAATGAGTCTTTCTGTATTTATTTTTGCGGCTTTTATTTGTTTTTTTTACATATTTTACATTTTTCTCTATAGCTTGTTAATGCTTCTTCACTGCTGTCCTGTTTTAGTATTTTAAATGCTTTATTTTTGTCATTTATTGCCCCTTTAATGTTTTTATTCATCCATATTGGTTTTCTTTTATTTCTGACCCTTTTATTCCCATAAGGCATATATTTATTACAGTGATAATTTAAGATATCTTTAAAAGTCTCCCATTTAGTGTCAGTATTCCTGTTTTTGAGGACAATATCCCATTTTATATTGTTAAGGGCTTTTATATTGTTAAGAGTTGATCGAACTTTGCCTTCCTAAAGTTCATTTAGGTACTTAGTTGAAACACTTTTGGCAGGGATTATAGCCTCCAGTCTTCTTGGATATACAACAAGGTTTACACAATTGGATTTGGGGGTTTCCTGTCATTCTTCTCTGCAGATTCTCTCAAGCTTAGGCTGGGTTCACACTACGTTTTTCAACTAAGGTTCCCGCATACGTTTTCTATCAAAAACCGTATGGGGAAAAAAAACGGATGGAACAGTATGGGAAAAAGTAAACCGTATGGGTTTTTAAACAGTATACTGTTTTTAAAAGTGCATACTGTTCCGTCCGTTTTTGTAGAAAAAAAACCCATACGTTTTTGAAAATTTTGTCCATTTTTAATGGGAGGGGTCTTGGGTGGGGACTTTAGGATTCAAATGCGCATGTGCAAAGTAAAAACGTATACGTTTTTCACGTATGGAACCGTATACATGTGCGTTTCCCATTGACGTCCATGTTAAAAAAAAACGTATGCGGTTGCAGTACGGTTTTTAAACCGGAGACAAAATCGTGGTCAGCCACGGTTTTGACTCCGGTTTAAAAACCGTACTGCAACTGCATACGTTTTTTTAACATGGACGTCAATGGGAAACGCACATGTATACGGTTCCATACGGGAAAAACGTATACGTTTTTACTTTGCACATGCGCATTTGAATCCTAAAGTCCCCACCCAAGACCCCTCCCATTAAAAATGGACAAAATTTTCAAAAACGTATGGGTTTTTTTTCTACAAAAACGGACGGAACAGTATGCACTTTTAAAAACAGTATACTGTTTAAAAACCCATACGGTTTACTTTTTCCCATACTGTTCCATCCGTTTTTTCCCCATACGGTTTTTGATAGAAAACGTATGCGGGAACCTTAGTTGAAAAACGTAGTGTGAACCCAGCCTTAGTCAGGTTGGATGGGAAAGAAATTTTAAAGTGTCTCCAGAATATGTTTGACTGAGTTCAAGTCAGGGACATTCAGAAAGTTGTCCCTAAGCCACTCCTGTGTTGTCTTGGTTGTGTGAGTAGGGTCATTGTCTTATTGGAAGGTGAATCTTCTATCCAGTCTGAGGTCCATAGCACTCTGGATTGGGTTTTATATAAAAGGCATTTTATAAGAATAAAAAAATATATAGAGGTAATCTTGTCCATAAACAGAACTACAACTATCATCAGGTTGTGTGTGGTCTTACAACCTGGCTCCATTTGCTTCAATTGAACTGAGCTGCCATACTTCACACAAACGGAAGATAGGTGTGGTGCTGTGTTTTTGTAGAAATCAGCTGTTTTTCTGATCTTGGATAACCCCCTCTTAGGCTCTATTCAGCTTTTCCTTAAACCTGACCAGTCTCCCTGTCCCAGCTGCTGAAAAACACCCCACAGCATGATGCTACCACCACATACTTTGGGAAAGTGGCAATGTTGGGAGGGGGGGGGGGGGGGGGAGGGGGGCTTTGGGGGCTCAGGCACAAACTTGCTTGCTAATGGGAATCCAGGACTCTTGTCCAGGATACCTAGACGAGAGAGTGTTGCTATTACCTGTATGCGCTCATACACATACAAGTGAAAGCTACTTACCTACATTCCTGGCTACCTAGATAAACTACAAGCTAGCTGGCTACCTGCCTACATCCCTGGCTACCTAACTACCTACTGACTACACATCTGACTACTCGTGTTGAGCGCAATTATAAAAAAATGCAAATGTTTACAGCGAATATCGGCACTTTGCAATTTCACTAATGTTTAGAATATAGGGCTATATATTCATAATAACAAATATTTGTCAGTACACATCACAGCGATGATGCGTACTGTGTACAAAAGTGATAGTTAGTGTTAGATAGGGTAGGGTAGGTTAGATTAGAGAATATGTGAATTTCGCGAACATAGAACGAATATTCATCCATATATTCACAAAATTTTGCGAATTCAAATATGGCCCCTGCCGCTCATCACTACTGACTACGTACCTACCAAGCTAAATTCCTGGCTACCTTATTACCTAGCTAGCTACCTATCTAACTACCTGGCTACCTAGAAAGTCCATAGAAAGCAGCACATCCAGTGTAGTGAAATGGGTGCAGGCCAATTGAACCTCGGTGCTCCGGTTCTACTGGATAAGTCATGGATAAAGGCAACACACCACAGTAGTATAATCCAAAAAGCTGTGAATTTATTCCATGATGTGAGTAACAACGTTTCGGCGATCTCTCACCGCCATTTTCAAGTGCCACTTGAAAGTGGCACTTGAAAATGGCGGTAAGAGATCGCCGAAACATTGTTACTCACATCATGGAATAAATTCACAGCTTTTTGGACTATACTACTGTGGTGTGCTGCCTTTATCCATTACTTTACCTGGCTACCTAACTACCTACCTAAATAAATACCAAGTTAGCTACCTACCTGCCCTTTTTCTGTGTAGGACACCAAGAGGGGCATTATAACAGATTGGGCCTATGAATAGGTTGGAAGGGCACTGGAAAAATGGAGAAGAAAAAGAAAGAGGATGCCGATAAGAAAATACATATTTGTAAGATTTGGTAATTGGGCAGTATCATGGCAATATATATGGTGATAATATTCCCCCATGTATCATGATATTTTTGGAAATATTGATCTCAGTATAGAGGATTTGATCAGTAACAGTACAATGGTAATATATGTGGTGACAATATTCCTCATTGTATACTGGTATTATTGGTAATATTCGTCTCAGTATACAGAATTTGGTCAATAACAGTATGATGGCAATATGTATGGTGATAATATTCCTCCCTTTTCACTGGTATTGGTAATATTTATCTCAGTATGATATAAATATGCATGGTGATATTCGTCTTGTTATATTAGTAACTGTATATTTTAGGGGTATTATGTTAGTGCTACATATATTTTCTTACTTTTCTTTTTACATTTTTTTAAATATGTACAGACTACCTGACCATGTAGATGTTGTGTGGCAGTGATTAGACAGTAACAGAAATATATAGTTGTAGCAATCACACTAGAATTACTCTTAGGCAGTGTGTACTTGCTGAGATCTGAAGGTAATAGGAATGGTATTTTCTGAAACCGCGCTGTATGATTGCCCACTGGTAGTAGTATGTTAAAGGATTTGAAGCTGCTGATTTCCCTGTAAACTAAATGACTTGGTTTCACATAAAGAAATAAGAAATAATCCCTTTATCAAGACTCATCTTATATTATTATATATTTCAGGAAGGACACCATGGGGAGTTTTGATGTCTTCAAAGAATAGGCCATCTTAACATCTAATAGCAAAGTATTTCATAGTAACACTGTTCACATGAACCAGAAACCCTCTTTATAAAAATTTTAAAGGGGTACTCTGGCCCTAAGACATCTTATCCCCTATCCAAAGGATAGGGGATAAGATGTCTGATCGCGGGGGTCCCCCGCTATCTTTCATGCAGCACCCCGCTATCATCAGCCTCCGGAGCGAACATCGCTCCGGGTCTGATGAATCACGATCACAGGGCTTGAGTATCGTGAATTCACGGCTCCGTCCCGTGTGACGTCCCGCTCTGACCCCTCAATGCAAGCCTATGGGAGGGGGTGGGGCCCCATGATTGTGATACATCAGACCCGGAGCGATGTTCGCTCCAGAGGCTGATGATAGCGGGGTGCTGCATGAATGATTGCGGTGGTCCCCAGTGGCGGGACCCGCGATCAGGCATCTTATCCCCTATCCTTTGGATAGCTGATAAGATGTCTTAGGGCTGGAGTAGCCCTTTAAAACCTTCTTTCTTCTAGATGCAGAAAATGCCTCCCTTCTTATGATTATAGAAAAGGATCCTTTAAAAGAGGCTGATTATCATGTGAAAAAAACGCTCCTAGGAACATTTGTTTATGGTCATTGGCCAGTGTATTTAATTTTAAAGTTGATCCCATCTTTTATGCACAAATAAAAAACCTAATTTGTCAGTATCACATTGTCAATGATGTGGAGGGGTTCGAATAATTTTCACCCCTTATGTAAATTAGAAGTAACTCTGATCACCTACACTGTCAACTGGCACTAGTACAGGCAGTTAAACCTGCCCATGTAAAAGGCCCTTTGGATATAAAGTAGGAGAGCTAAACAGGGGGGGGGGGGGGAAGAGAGCAGAGCTTCCCATAGAGTAGTATTGTAATGTAAGAAGTGATACAGGCGATAATTCAATGAATGAGCTGCTCACCTTTAGTTGTGTTTCCCAAGATACAACAACTTATACAGGCATTGAGGTATATCCGTGGTGGGGGTGCTGCCTCCCTGTTGTCGGCATCACGGGTATCCCGGACCAATGAATAGATCAGTGGCTAGAGGGTAGAGGGTAATACCAGGTATCAGGCGCGATCCACTGGAAGGAGCTTGTTTCAGACTGAATAGTTTTGAAGGTTACTTTATTAGCCAAAGTACACAGATGCGTTTCAAGGTATAACAACCTCTTTCTCAATGTGAGTATGGCATACTCACATTGAGAAAGAGGTTGTCATACCACGAAACGCGTCTGTGTACTTTGGCTAATAAAATAACCTTTAAAACTACTTTGTCTGAAACAAGCTCCTTCTAGTGGATCGCGTCTTATACCTGATATTACCCTCTATCCTCCAGCCTTTGGATATAAAGAGAATATAAATGATTGAACTTTTGAAAAATTTGACTCGGCCGATTCGCCAAATTTTTCGAAAAAATTTGGTTCGATCCAAATTTATTCACGGCAAATCTATATTAAAAATGTCTATTTCTGGACTACAGCGAGCCTCAATAGGGGTGTAGAACACTTTGCTGTGTTCTAACACGCATATGGAGTGTGCTGGGGTAGTGAAATAATACTGTTATTCAGAATAACATGCAGATTACAGGCATCGCTTTTAGAATCACTGCCACAGAGCAGTACAATGACAGAGCCTAGAGGCGGCATCAGTATGAGGAGACCATACAGTGGCTAAATGACACAGTGTGGAGGTGTTGACAGCATGAGGAGACCATATAGTGGCTGAATGACACAGCTTGGATGTGGTTGAAGCATGAGGAGACCATATAGTGGCTGAATGACCCATTGTGGAGGTGTTGGCAGCATGAGGAGACCATATAGTGGCTGAATGACACAGCTTGGATGTGGCTGAAGCATGAGGACACCATATAGTGTCTGAATGGCACAACCTGGAGCTGGCAGCAGCATGAGTAGACACTAAGGCTTCACAATACCTCAGATTAAAAGATTAAATTTGACATTTAAATTGAAGATTTAGGGTAGCTAGTGCTACCATAATTTTTTTTAGGCCCAGGCCCAGCAGCATCAGTAAACCATATATTGGCTGAATGACACAGCCTGGAGTTGGCTGAAGCATGAGGAAGCCATATAGTGTCTGAATGGCACAGCCCGGAGTTGGCTGAAGTATGACGAGATCATATAGTGTCTGAATGGCACAGCCTGGAGTTGGCAGCATATGAGGAGATAATAGAGCCTCACAATCACTAAGAATAAAAACTGAATTTTGAAATATCCATTGTAGAGGTATTTTACCTAGTGCTACCATAAACATATATAGGTAATGTCCAGCCGCATCACTACACCATGTAGTTGCTGAATGACACAGACTGGAGCTGACTGAAGCATCAGTAAACCATATACTGGATGTATGGCACAGCCTGGAGGTGGCAGAAGCATGAGGAGACCATATAGTGGCTGAATGACACAGCCTGGAGTTTGCTAAAGCAGGAGAAGAGACCATTTTGTGGCTGAATGAGACAGCCTGGAGGTGGCGGCAGAAGCAGCATCAAGAGTCCTGAAAGTGACCCGGTGACAGAGTGGTGCAGTGGGTGGCCATACCAGTACCCTGTGACGAAGGTGGATGAAAAAAGGTCTGATGCGAACAAATGTTTGTAACTGGGGAGCAGCTCCTTAAATATGTTATGCACTATCCATATTTGTGAAGTGTTGGTGCGGCACCATGGTCAATCTAATCTCATGCATCAGGCATTGGTGGTTGGAAATCCTGGCTGATCCATGACGGTTTCATCTCGAAAGGTCAGTCTCCCCACATTTTTCCTGGACAGACGAGTTCTCCTTGGGGTGACTATGGCCCCCTCCGCACTAAACACCCGCTCTGATTGCACACTACTTGCCGAGCAGGACAACTTTTCCAGGGCAAACTCTGCTAGTTGTGGCCAAAAATCAAGTTTTGCTGCCCAGAAGTCCAGCGGATCTTCAATGTGTGTTGGCATGGGCATGTCAAGGTATGCCACCACCTGCTGGTTCAGGTCCTGCTCCAGGTGTACCTGCTGATGATGATGAGTTGCTTCACTATTCTGGTGCTACTCATCAGCGACTGTAGACTCAGGTTGCTGCTGATAGAGCTGTTACTGCTCCTGCCACCCCTCCCCAGTAGCCATGGCAGTGGACGGTGAGCACAGGGGGCCCCCCCAATTCAGACCTGCGAGAGGATGGATTATGGCGCAAATAGGCACCAGCTAACTGACTACATAGGATGCCTCTATAGTAGTCCACTTTGTCCTCCCTGTCAGTGGGTGTAAAAAAGGCCCCTATTTTGTGGTGGTTGCGAGGGTCCAATAAGGTGGAGATCCAGAAGTCATCCTGCTGCCGAATGGTGACAATTCGGCTGTCACTACGCAAGGAAGTGAGCATGCATCGTGCCATTTGTGCAAGTGACTCAGAGGGACTCCCTGCCTCCATCTCCACTGCATACTGCCAAGGTGTGTCTGGGTCCTCTGTCTCGCCTTCCTCATAAACCTCCAGCTGCTCTGGTTGCTCCTGCTCCTCCTCTCCTGTCAGATTACTAGAAAAACCACCCATTTGGCGAAACCTAAACTGTGCTCCACTCTGCCCCCCCTTCAGTTCAGCCCCCACAGGGCTCATGTGGCCGTGAGATGTAGGTGCCATGTCTCCAGTGCCCTGACCAGCCATCGTTTCCAACACGTGTTGTAAGAAATTAAGCCGTGGAATGACGTCATTAATTCCGTAATCCTGTCGATTTACTAATAATGTGGCTTCCTCAAAGGGCCTGGCAAATATGGTGTCACGTATGAGCTGCCACTGGTTCACATTGAAGTTACACAGGGGAGTACCCCTATCCGCTTGGATCATCAAGAAATCGGTGATGGCTTTTCTCTGTTCGCACAGTCGGTCCAACATATGGAGGGTGGAATTCCAACGTGTGGCAACGTCACAAATCAGACTATGTTCGGGGATACCGTTCTGACGCTGCAGCTCAAGGAGGGTGTGATTTGCAGTGTACGAGTGGCTGAAGTGCATGCAAAGTTTCCTTCCCATTGTTAGGATGTCTTGCAAATGGGGGGAACACTTCAGGAACTGCTTCACAACCAGATTGAACACGTGTGCCATGCAGGGCCCATGGCTCAGCCTTCCCAGTCACAGTGCATGCAAGATGTTCTTCCCGTTGTCAGTCACCATGGTTCCCATTTCCAGTTTTCGTGGAGTAAGCCATGCTCCGATTTCTTTACGAATGACTTTTAGCAGTTCTTCCCCTGTGTGACTCTTTTCACCAAGGCAAACCATGTGAAGAACAGCGTGACACCGCCGTGCCCTGCACACATGGTATGCTGAAGGGCCACTGAGACTTGTCTGGGCAAAGGAGGCTGAGGACATGGTGGAGGATGAGGAGGCGGAGTCGCACACTGTCACAGGACCAACAGCCTGAGAGTGTGGAGGAGGAAGAAGCGTGACCTGTCCAAGTTAGTGTTGTGGCTGTGCAGGAACCACATTAACCCAGTGAGCCGTAAAGGACATGTATTGTCCCTGACCATACTTACAGCTCCAGATGTCGGCGCTGCCGTGTTCTTTGGTACACACTGACAGTCTCAAGGACTGAACTACCTTCTCTTCCACAAAATTGTGCAGGGCTGGTACTGCCTTCTTGGCAAAGAAGTGACGGCTGGGCACTCTACACCTCGGCTCGGCACAAGCCATCAGTTCTCTGAAAGGTGCAGAGTCCACAAAGTGGGTGCATACTGTTGTCTCTTGGACATGGTTTCGCGGATGGATTGTTGGCGGAATGGTTGACTAAAAGTAGGGGGAGCAGATGCATCTGGAGCGACAGAAGGAGGGTATGACACACAGCTCTCTTCGGCTGAGGTGGTGGAGCCCTGGCTGGCTGAAAGAGAAAGCGGCGTGCCACTGGGTGATGTAGCAGTCCGGACCACTACATCGGAGCCACAGTTCTCCCAGGCCGCTTTATGGCGGCGAAGCATATGTTGACGCAGGGCTGTGGTGCCAATATTGGGACTCTGGCCACGCTTCACCTTCTTGCATGTGGCTATGTGAACCTCCTCCGGATGCTTGATGAAATACTGCCACACCACCGAGAAGCTGATTTTCCCACCAACAGTCCGCACTAATTGACTGCTACTGTCGCCGTCTCCAGGAACCCCTGTTCCACTACCTCCCGGAAAGGTAGGCTGCCGCGAAACAGGTGGTCTCCCCCGGGCATGTTTGGCTCCAGAATTTCCACTTCAGCCACCACTCTTACTGCCAACCATGCTACCACCTTGCTGGCTCAGCTGCTGCCTCACAGGCAACCCACAACTATCTTCTCCTGATTATCATCATCATCAACAAGTGTCTGCACGTTACTGATGTCCTCCTAAGGTTCCTCAACAGTGTCTGCTTCAGGACCCTGAACCCTGGCTACACCACCTCCCACCTCACTCACCTCATCACTACTTGCCCGCATAGCGGAGGAAGCGGCAGATGTCTCCTCTACTGGTTGGCTGGGCAGTAGCTTCTGACTGTCCTCTATTAGATTGTCCTCAGTGAATAGTGGAACTTAATGCACAGCATAAGATACTTCTGAAGGGGAGGGAACAGCATAGGACAGAGGCAGTGGGAGGACAGGGACTGGTTCCAGGCCATGCCAACTGAGGGTTGTGTCTGAGGAACCCACCGACTGTTGACTGGGGGTATCAGATCTCACTTGTGATGAAGTGGATGACCGTGTTAATCAATCGATGATGGCAGATGGGTTGCTGGTCAACACACAACCGCTAGCTGATACCGGGAGCTCAGGCCTCTCGCTGCAACTCCTGCTGCCACTCGCCCCTAGTCTGCTGTGACTTCTTCCTGATGAATTTAGGCCTCTGCAACTCATCTGTGTACGTCCTGGCACCTCTCTGTGTGACATACTTAGTGCGTATATGAGGGGAGTACAATACGCTTCACTATGCTTAACAAAATATAAAATAGTACACTACTTAGATGTAGGTATGTGGTATGCACTTATGAGGGCAGAAAAATGCGATACAGTACACTTAATAAATGTACTGGAGTTAAACCCAGCCAGTGAGTACTTTTGCCTGGACTTTCACAGTATCTAGGCCCTTGACAGATTAACAGGTACAAAATAGTACACTACTTAGATGTACATATGTGGTATGCACCTTTGCGGGTACAGTACTTAAAAAAAACATATTTTTGTAAAACACCAGCAGAACACAACAGTGCTGCAGTACAAAAAAAGCTGTGTACTAAACACAAAATTTCACTCTGTCAAAGATTATTAGGAATGGACTGCTGGGTATTATACCGTCTACAGACTAGTATAACCAGCAAATGATTTGTTGTGGAACAAAGACACAGAATTGCGCAGAAAAATTATTCATGCCTCCTCTGCTAAGGTTTATGAAGTTGAGCCAGCTTGTTGAAATGTATGAGGCAACACACAGCTCTCTTTAATGCAATGCTGTAGAAAGTCACTGGGAGGTTAATGGGTGCAGTAAAAACACTGCTCTCTGTCCACCTGAACGCTGATGTGACTAGGATGTGAAACACTGCTGAAATGCGCTTTTCTATGTAACACACACACACTATGTAACACACACACACAGCGATGTCCGTCCTATCTGTATGCAGGGGTGACTGGCTGCTGATAGGCTGCATCCTGCATGTCATTCAGGATCATCCCGCCTACTTCCCTTCCCGCCTTGCCTTGCCTTCCCAGCGTTTCTTGCCCCATGTAATGACGTGTGGAGCTGTCATTTTAGATGCCCTGGAGCCTGGACCGCAGTAAATGGAGTTTAATGAAGCGATTCGCGCAATAGAATGGTGGTAATATTCGCATTTGTTGTGAATAGAATATTTCATGAAATTCGTAATGAATTCAGGTTCGTCAGCTTCGATTCGCTCATCTCTAAAAAAGATCTTTACGGTCTATTGATATTTTTGTAGACAACAAAGAGTAGATGTCAGCTTTCCTTGTCCCAAGCACCTGGTAATCTCCACAGGAAACAGATAATGAAAGAGCAGAAACCAGCGCTGGGATGTCTTCAGATTTATTGAAGGTTAAAAACACAGGAATGGATAAGCACACATACTGAAACGCAATATATTTTTGTGTATAGTGATTAAATTGCTCCTAACACGTTTCTCCCTTGCTATCTCCTTGCTGTAGGAGACGGATTCTTAGGTCTATGCAGCCAATCTCCTGCAGTGAGGAGAGAGATGAGGAGAGAACTGCATAGCTGGGTGCTTCCTCTGCTTGTTTTAGCGTGTGTACACACATTTGTATTTTCTGTTGCTGCTTCAGCAGATTTAACCACCCATTGAAGTCAATGGCAGCAAAATCTACAGCAGTCAATCTGCAGCAAAAAATATGCACATGTGAACTCACCCTAGAGATCATGGGAGTCTCAGCACCAATACCCCAAATGATCAAAACTATTTACATGCCTCTTTAACACGTCAAAGGTTGTTCTTTCTTAACTACCGTACATAACACTTTTTGTTTACTGTCCAACAATATCCTTAAGTCTATGTCAGTGTTGCAAAATACAATCCTTAGTACGTGAAAATATATTAGTTATAATTACACATACTGTGCATGCATACTTGTTCCCCCACAACCTCCATATGCAAATTAATATATGGTTCTCAATACTCATTTGACAAAAATTATGACTTTCTACAACACATGCATTTATTCCCATTTATTATTTTTCATTTTTTACTTACAAAGGGCTGAGTAGCATCTATGTTCCTTGCTGCTGACATTAACTACTTCTACAATAGAATGAGGGGTAATCACACTTCTGTATTCCCACCTTCCTCCAGTTTTGAAAGTAGCAGTTATCCCTTATGAGCCTTGAAACAACTCCAGATAAGCCACATCACTGGGCCTATTGTGTTGGGAGAATTGCATTTGCATGCTGGTTTTTGTAAGCGGAGATAATATTAATAAAGCCTGTACTGAAAGGTTTGCTGTCAGAACAGTACATTCTTATCATTATTGGTTCTCCTTTTGTGCTGGTTAAACACAGACTGTTAATCTGCTTCTGTGTATACTTATCTACACCATCAACACTGTACCAAACACTCAAAATAGGGCAAGCACCCACTGACTGGGGCAAACCATGGTTTCCAAAACATTAGCTAAAAATAAAAAAAGACATGCAGATACAAATACACAGAGTGCCCCTAATACCAACACTCTTAAAGAAATAGGGCCACACCAGTACACAAGTTGTGCATGGTACTGCAGCTTAAAGGGTTACTCCGCTCCCCAGCGTCCGGAACATTGAGTTCCTTAACGCTGTGTGCGGGCTTCAGTGTTCACACCCGCCCCCTCGTGACGTCACGCTCCATCATGTGATGTCACGTCCCGCCCCCTCAATGCAAGTCTATGGGAGGGGGCATGACGGCTGTAGTGCCCCCTTCCCATAGACTTTCATTGAGGAGTCAGGCCGTGATGGCACGAGGGGGTGGGCGTGAACACGGAAGCCCACACACAGCGTTTAGGAACTCAATGTTCCGGACACTGGGGAGCGAAGTAACCCTTTAACCATGTTCATTCAAGGGAGCTCAAACTGCCTAATGACAGATGTGTGAGAATGCAATTATGTTTATTTATTTTTTTACCCTTTACAACCTTCTAAACACATGGCAATTTACAAAAATTGTCATGCTTACGCTGGTCTTAAAAAGTGGAAACCTAGCCTATTTTTTTGTTGTTGCAAAAACGCCAATAAAAACACCCATTCTGCCGCATGGCGTTTTTTTTATTTAATGAAAAAACGCTGCAGCTAGATGTTAGCTGCAAGTCAATAGAAAACTACAAAATGCCATATCCACTTGGAATTTTTCAGTTTTGCGTTTTTTTTTTTTTTTTAAATCCTTTTGGAGTTTTTCAGCTATTTTTGGCTCCTTAGCAGTTTTTCAAAAACGACCTCTTGTTGAGACTTTGGCATTTTTTTAAGGAAAATCTTGGCGTTTTCCTCGCATAAAAGTCTCATATGGGAGTGAAAAACACCAAAGAAAAATGCCATCTGGCATTTTTGCAGGTGGTTTTTATTTTTTTTGGACTTTAGTGATCCAAAAAAGTGATAGAGATACCTTTTTTTAATAAAATTTTGTAGGTTACCATTAAAAAAAAAAGATACAGCAGTGATGTAAAAAAATTTATTCAACGAAATGTATCTTTGTTAGAACAAAATTTTTATACATTTTTAAACAGGGATCAATTTATGGGGGCGGGCAGGGAACTAAAAATGTAGCCGACAATAATAAAAATTTAGAAAGGGGCCATTTAAATGTAAAAATTATATATTTGTAATAATGAATTTTGTTAAACTTTTATTCTATTAATAATGTATTTTAATAATATGTTGAATAAAGTGTGTGTTAACTTTTTTCACTTTTTTATCTCTTTATTTCCATGATGGAAGTAGTACATGTACTAATTGACAGATCGCCCAGATGTCACTTCTGACAACCATTGCGATCCTCCTGTATAATGCATAGATGCGGGCGGCCGGACGCTCTTCTCTGGTCCCCTGCACTGCTGTATATATACACCTATTCATATTTCCCACAGAGAGCTGTGATTGGTCGGATGGTTCCAGCCAGCCACAACTCTCTGTGGGAAATATGAATAGGTGTATATACGTCAGTGCAGGGGACCATAAAAAAGCGGCCAGGCATCTATACATTATACAAGAGGATCACAGCGGGTGTCAGCAGTGACACCCGCTGTGATCTTTCCTTAACTGAAGGTGCTACTGCTCCCAACATGGAGAACACTCTGCTCCATGCTGGGAGCTGTAGTACCTGCATTAATAGAAAGATCGAAACAGGTGTCAGAAGTGACACTTGCTTCATCCCTGAGATGCGGAGCGGCTTTTTCCTGTGCTCCGCATCTCTGCACTATACTCTGCCGGCCAGTGATGTGAATATAAATTTCCATTACTGATTCATTTTTCCCACTTAGAGCGGGGATTGGCTGCCACCATCAGGCCAATCACCACACTGTGCGGAAAATATAAATTCTATCCATATCACTGGCCGGCTCGGAGTTCAGAGCAGAGATGCAAGCGCTGTATACAGCCGCTCCGCATCTTTGCAATAGATAGGACGATCGCATCGGGTGTCAGGAGTGACACCCGGGGTGATCTCTCTATTAGTACAGGAACTACTACTCCCATCATGGAACGGTGTGTTCCATGCTGGGAGTAGTAATACAACCTAAAATATGTAAAAAAAATTAAGAAAAATTGTTAAAAACACACACACACACACTTTATTAAACACATTATTAAAATACATTACTAATACAAATTTATTTGACTATGCTACAGGGGCTGTAAAGTTAGTGTAGTTCATAATATAGTGTCTGTACCTGTGTGTGACGTTTTCTCACAATTCTTCTGTGATTTCCACCCCAATATTTATTTTTAACAGCATACAAAAATACTGATGTCTCAGATTTTTTCCCAGCTTGCAATGCGGACGAGACCTGATTCACTAGTCAGCTGATGACAGGGAGCCTGCAGATCAATCTGCAACTAATGCAACAGCTGTAGGCACCCTGATTGAAAACCACAGGTCTTTTGAATGGATGCAGCTCATTTATGTTTCAATGGGTGGGGTAGCTGATGTGTGGGAGGGAGGAAAATAGAATTATGGGATTTGTAGTCAAAAAAAGAAAAATCAAACAGGAAATAACAGTTCACAAAGAGCTAGCCACAGTGTTATGGTAATCTCACAACATAGTCATTTAGCATCAAGACAAGCGCAGACCCTTCCTAAATATGTCCATTACCGTCTGCCAGGTACGTACTTAAATCACCTTATGGTGGATAACCCATAAATTTGTCCCTGTTTAAAAATTAACTAAAATTTTGTTCTAAAAAATAAAAACATTTTGGTACCCAAAAAATTTAGAAAAAAATCGCCAAAAGTCCAAAAATGCAATTTTCACTCAAAGGTAAAAATCCCAGAAAAGAAAACGACAGATAAAAAAACAAGTGGAAACCTAGCCAGGTTTTCCAGGATTAGAATTACATAGCTGCTTTCTTCCACACTTGTTCTCAGTTTGTGTATGGTTTTGCAGCTCAATTCCATTTACTTGAATGGAGCAGAGTTGTAAAGCCACACACAACCTGAAGATAGATATGGCACTGTTTTTCATAGAAAGCAGCTATGTTTTCTTAATCCTGCATAATACCTTTAAAGGAGTTATCCAGGAAAAAAACTTTTTTTTATACATCAACTGGCTCCAGAAAGTTAAACAGAGTTTTAAATTATATCATATGGAGATACAAAGATGAATGTCCGGCCCAGCACTGGCAAACGAAGGGTGTGCTCTGATGTAACAGGATTCATGCACTTGGGAGTACGGTGAGACCACCAGAGGTGCTGCTACGGGGTGCAGGTGAGAAGGGCACAAGGCGCTATGGCATCAGAAGACATGAAAAAAAACGCACTCACCCGTAAGTCGTGCACCGCATTTTATTCCGTGAAGACAATCAACATGAAGACAGGACAGCAATCGGTCTGCAGGAACGCCAGGGACACACACACGTGTAGTTAAAGCTGTTTCACGGGAACTCAGCCCGCTTCGTCAGACTCCACCCTCTGCTGACGCCTCGCAGGTTAAATACTCACCTACGTTGTCGTCATCAGATGGGCGTTTACACACAGGTAACTGACATATGAAAATAGCTAAAAACTATGAATAGTATTAAAAGCAACACTCTATAGCAATGATCATGATAACAAAAGGACAAGCAAGCACCGATTCTAAAGAAAAACATAGTCAAGTTTATCATTTAACCCAAGGTTTCCATGAGCGTCCGTGCGCAGAATTAACTCCGCCTCTGTCCGCAATAGCATTTTCTTTCTATCTACGCCTTCTCTAGGTAAAAAAGACATATGTCCATCAAGTTCAACCAGGGAATTAAGGGGTAGGGGTGTGATTGCTTTATTTTATTTTAAAAAGGCCTCTGAAATATATATGGTTGATTGGTTTCTATAGGCAACTGTGCAACCCTTCCTCTGCATGTTTTGATAATTGTCCCCTTTTAATATAATAATATATATAATTCTGCACTTTTATATGACAGTAACTTGGGTAGACATACTCTTTTTTCATACACACCTATCATGTATGCTAACTATATATTTACTATATATTCTATGCTAGTGAACAGTACCAGGGTACTGTCTATGACACAAAGAAAGGTGTCAGCAGAAAGCGCTACGTAACTTTCACTGTAGTATACAGCAGCAGATACGTATTGGAAGGATTATAATTTTTAAATAGAAGTAATTTACAAATCTGTATAACTTTCTGGCACTAGTAAGCCTTTCTAATCCTAATCTAACTATTTTCTTTACTGTCTCTTCTATTATATTAACCAAAATTTGATGCTGGCATTTAATAGTACATTTAAGGCTCCATACACTATACATCTGTACATACTGACTGGCTCATGCTACTTTATGCATACTACTTGCTGATGAATAGAATGTTGATATTATATCAAGATTATTATTATAGCTTTCTGTTTACTCTGTGCACTGATCATAGATGAGTGCAGAAAGGTGATAGAGAGGTTTGTGCATCTGTACCTGTACTGCCATACAATTCTCTCCATTAATGGGCAGAGCGAATCAGAAGAACTCTTTGGTTCACCCTGGCTTAGGGGCTGTTATGGACATGGAGTTTTTACATCCATAATATACCATTCACTGCCCCCATGCAGTCTCCAGAAGGACCACAGTAGGCGTGGCCAAAAAAACTGTTCTTCTGCTTTATGTGAGAAGAGTAGGCGGAATCTAAGCCACTGGGTAGGGCATTGGTGGTAGGTTAGTGAGAACTTGAGAGACACACAGTCTCTTCCAACTTCCTGCAAGAGGGAAGAAGGGAGTATGTATGTATATATATATATATATGTATATATATATATATATATATATATATATATATACACACATATATATATATATATATATATATTACTCAGGTGGATCCATACTAGTCTGCTAAACATAGAGCACGTGCCATGTTGTATTGATTTAGTTGGCTATAAATGTTCTATCAAACATTATTAACTGTGGTGGTTACCGAGTGAATGTTAATTTGGTGGGGATAAACTACTAGTACAAGACATTTCTGCCAAAATACCTTGGACAATTATTTCATAGTTGTACAAAACATAATCTGTGTTTTTGGGTGTTTGCAAACATATTTAGGCCATATTAATTTAGCCTCTACCTCCTGCTTCAGTTTCCAATGACCATATTGGGCCAGCAAATGGTCGGGGGGGAGGGGAAATATTTGTTAAAGGGGTACTCCACTGGCCAGTGTTCAGAACATTTAGTTCAGAACTCTATGTGTGAGCACTGCAGGGACAGCCTTGCCCCCTTGTGATGTCAGGCCATGCCCCCTCAATGCAAGTCTATGGGAGGGGGCATGACAGTAGCCATGCCCCCTCCCATAGACTTGCATTGATGGGGCATGGCCTGATGTAACGAGGGGGCATGGCCGATCTCTGCAGCTCGCACACAGTGTTCTGAACTAAATGTTTCCGAACGCTGGCCAGTGGAGTACACCTTTAGCTCTAATCCTAAAAACCACAATTGGTGTGGTCGGCAGGATTACCACAATGAGTTGAGCTGCAGACAGGATTACTACCCTAGAACCACAACAGGGGCCATGTCGCAACTACAACCACTGTGACTCATATAGATACACAACTGGTATATCATAACATTGCCAATAATAAAAGTACCGTATTTATCAGGGTATACCATGCACTGGCCTATAACACGCACCCTCATTTTACCAAGGATATTTGGGTAAAAAAAGTTTTTTACCCAAATATCCATGAAAAAATGAGGGTGCGTGTGTGCACGTGTATACCCCGATATACCCCCAGGAAAGGCAGGGGGAGAGAGGCCGTCGCTGCCCGCTTCTCTCCCCCTGCCTTTCCTGGGGTCTAGAGCGCTGCTGTCGGCCCTTTTCACCCCCTGGTTATCGGCGCCGCTGCCCGTTCTGTCCCCCTGACTATCGGCGCCGGCGCCGATTGCCAGGGAGAGAGAAGCGGCGCCGACAGCCAGGGGGAGAGAAGGGGCAGCGGCACCCATTGCCGGCGCCGCTGCCCCGTTGCCTCCCCCCATCCCCGGTGGCATAATTACCTGAGTCCGGTCCGCGCTGCTCCAGGCCTCCGTCGTGCGTCCCCGGCGTCATTGCTATGCGCTGAACGGCGCGGCGCATGACGTCAGAGCGCCGCGCCGTGCATAGCAACGACGCTGGGGACGCACGACGGAGGCCTGGAGCAGCGCGGACCGGACTCAGGTAATTATGCCACCGGGGATGGGGGGAGGCAACGGGGCAGCCGCGCCGGCAATGGGTGCCGCTGCCCCTTCTCTCCCCCTGGCTGTCGGCGCCGCTTCTCTCTCCCTGGCAATTGGCGCCGGCACCGATAGTCAGGGGGACAGAACGGGCAGCGGCGCCGATAACCAGGGGGTGAAAAGGGCCGACAGCAGCGCTCTAGACCCCAGGAAAGGCAGGGGGAGAGAAGCGGGCAGCGACGGCCTCTCTCCCCCTGCCTTTCCTGGGGGTGTATCGGCGTATAACACGCACACAGACTTTAGGCTAAAAACTTTAGCCTAAAAAGTGCGTGTTATACGCCGATAAATACGGTAGTTTCAAATTAAAATAGATTAAAAAAGAGGTGTAAGATATATTCCCTTACTCTGAATGTCCTTGGCTTCCTTTAAAGTCATATTGACCGCAAAGAATGGGAGAGATAAATTGATGTGGTGTCTTTTTCAGGTAGTCATGTTTTCAAATCTTTCTATTTTAAAGTATTCCCCAGTGCACTTCTGTACTTAAATTCTTGTTGCCTGGTGGACGTGTTATTTTTTACTATTAAAATTATTTTATTGTGCTGTTCCTTCCCATTTAATCTAATCAGAATAAAGATGTGAACTGTATTAGGGAATATTTCATTCATGCCTTTGCAGTTATACCTTCTATACAGTAGTGAATGTGCAGAGTCGCCGTCAGGGGGGTACAGCCAGTACCCCAGTAAGGGTCCCATGGGGGCCCGGACCTCTGCTGCACCCCCTGCAACACCCCCACAACAAAGAAGCAGGAGACCACTGTTTTAATAGCAGTCTCTGCTCCCAGGAACTGACAGACGGTCTGGCAATGAACAAGTCATAGAAGGGGCCCACGGCTGTCAGGATCATTTTATGTTTTAAAACATTGTGGGCCCTTTAAATTCAGCGTGGGGCCCGCAGCCGTACTTACTCTCTAGAAAGGAAGCAGAGGGACGCTCCTCCCCCTTACCCCTCCTCCCTCATACTCCCCTGCCGTGCAGTCTTATTGTCTTACACCCGACCGCACCGCTAGGAAAATGAAGACTTCCATTGCCCACCGAGGATGCTACCAATCAGGGTAAGAAACTTTTTGGTGGGGAGGGGGGCAGGTTACGGTTTGGGGATCAGTGAAAGGTAAATAGGCACTATTTCAGTGTTTCCCAAACAGGGTGCCCCCAGCTGTTGCAAAACTACAACTCCCAGCATGCCTTCGTCTGTGTGAGCATGCTGGGAGTTGTAGTTTTGCAACAACTGGAGGGACATTGCTTGTGAAACACTGATCGATCTATCTATCTCATATTTATCTATCATCTATCTAATATATCTATCTACCTATCTATCTAGATACTTGAAGGAAGAGAGCAGCACTCCACTAGAAAAGGTGCACGGGTGCCTCCCGTTGTTGATCTGGGTCAGAGATGCAAACTTGATATTAAAATAAAAGCAGTGGCACTCCAAGTAGGTGAAAAAGGTGTTGTCTTTATTCACTCCATAGTGAGCTACGTTTCGGCAGACTCACGCTGCCATTATCAAGCAACAAATGGTAAGAGGGGAGGGTATTTAAGGTCACGCAGGACCACCCACTAATTAGTGCAATTGACATGTAAACAAAACAAAAATATGCAATATACCAAGTGATCATAGTGGTTACACAGTGCAGAGTGTATATAGCAATGATGTGCAGCGGCGTTGCACAAGTTACAAATACATATTTGTAATATACATTGTGATCATGTGTATAAGATGAGTTAGACAATCTTTCAGCAAAAGTGGGCAGAGATCGCGGTCATTCACCCAGCAACCATCTTACGGGAGGATGACAAGCAGAACCCGGCATGTTTCCGGCACACGAGGAGGCTCTGTGCTGCGTGCAGAAAGGACGTATAAAAACAGCATCACGTGGTAGGTCATGTGCAAGGTATCCTAGGAGACCGACAGCACCCTGCCCGGCGCATGTGCACACTTGTTCTGGAGGAGGCAAGCGCCATCTTGGTGAAGGGAAACAGGTAGACTCCGGTGGGCACTGCAATCTCCTGATGGGAATGTTACGCACAGGGGCAATCACGGGGTGTTGCGGGAACCACAGCACGTCCATGGTGTTCAAATTAATTTTCCAGGCAAATCACCGCAGGTAGCCAACCTGGAGAAGTGTCGTCAACTTGCTTAGAGTCAGGCCAGAGCTTGATGTATGGGAGGAGGATGGTCCCGGATATATGATCTTGTGATGGGTTGTGAGAATGCCAATTATAGAAGGAGAGCCCGGTCTGCCAGTAGTAATGGTGAGGGGGAGTGATGAACTGCTGGCCCACTTCTGCAAAAGAGGAAAAAACACAGTATGAGAAAAAGATAAAATAAAACAAAAATTTAAAAAAAAAACTATAATAACCAATCCTATACAGAATGGGAAAAAACAGGAAATTGATATAGGAATCCAAGTATTAGCGTGCATTGCATATGTCATGGGTAACAATAAACTCGCCATTTAAGCTGGCAGGTTTAAGTGAGTTTAACTCGTAAATCCACCAGAGTTCTATTCTTTTTAATTTTACTGCTCGATTGCCCACCGTTTGGGTATGGGGACATGACCGAAAAGGGTGAATACGAGATCTTTTTCTTGGTGTTTGTGTTCCACAAAGTGTTTCGGAACAGGTAAATTAATTTTACCTTTCCGAATCATGTATCTGTGTTGGGTGATTCTCACTTTGGCCTCCAAGGAGGTTTCCCCAACATAGAGCAGATGGCATGGGCATTGTAGGACATACATGACATATGGAGTGGTACAGGCTAGATATTGTATGATGGCAAATTTCTTGCCAGTTACTGGGTGTGTGAAGCTGTTACTAGAGATGAGCGAACTTACAGTAAATTAGATTCGTCACAAACTTCTCCGCTCGGCAGTTGATGACTTTTCCTGCATAAATTAGTTCAGCTTTCCGGTGCTCCGGTGGGCTGGAAAAGGTGGATACAGTCCTAGGAGACTCTTTACTAGGACTGTATCCACCTTTTCCAGCCCACCGGAGCACCTGAAGGCTGAACTAATTTACGCAGGAAAAGTCATCAACTGCCGAGCGGAGAAGTTTGTGTTCGCTCATCTCTAGCTGTTACCTTTAAGCATGTATCTGCAATTCACGCATGTTCTGCATGGAAATGATCCCGGGTTTACACCTGAGAAATAGCTTTGGTTACTTTTGGGTAGAGCAATGTCAGCTTTCACTAGTTTGTCTTGTAAATTTGGGGGGCGTCTATATGTCATGATTGGAAAATTTTTCATTTCAGGGATGTTATCAGTGCCTTCCCGAAGGAGATGCCAGTGTTTTCTGAGAATGTTGGAAACCTTGTCTGACATGCCAGAATAGGAGGAAACAAAGGCTAATCTGTTTTGTGGCTGTTTGGTTTTTGTCTGTAGAAGATTATCTCGAGTCATAGTCATGACATTGTGTTTGCTGTCAAGTACAGGTTTTTGGGGGTAACCCCTGTCAAGGAAATTGTGTATCATGTTGTCTAAGGCAGAGTTTGCCCCTGTATCTGAGCTAACGATCCTTTTGGCCCAGATCATTTGGCTCAGGTGCAGAGAGTGTATTCGTGCTGCGTGGATGGTAGCTGTCGAACCGTAGCATGGAGTTGCATTCTGTGGATTTTGTAAAAATGTCAGATTCAAGATGGTTGTGGACAATGGTGATGGTAGTGTCCAAAAAATGTATGTCTGATTTGGATGAGGTAAGGGTGAATTGTAGGCCAGTGAAGATGTGGTTGAGAAAGGTGTGGAAGCTTGGGAGTTGGACCTCCGAGCAGGTACAGATCAGTAAGATATCGTCTATGTATCTCCACCACTTCAAAACATGTTCTAAGTGGGCAGATACATAAACTGACTCCTCCTCCAGATGGGTCGCGTATGTGGGCACTACATTTGTCCCCATGGCGGTCCCGACCAATTGGACGTAGTAGGTGCCATTAAAAGAAAAATAGTTTTTTGTAAGAACCAGTTGTAGTAGGGTGATGATGAAATAGTTTTTTTCAGGAGAAAAGTCATGTTGTATGAAAGACCTCACCACCTGCACACCTCCATCGTGTGGGATGGAGGTGTACAGGCTGGTGATGTCAAATGTAGCCAGTATGGTGTCGTCTGGAATGTGGAGATCTTTGATTTTGTTCAGGAAATCACCTGTGTCTCTAATGTAAGAGCATGCATTGTATACTTAGGGTCTGAGGATTTTGTCAAGAAAGATGGATATGTCACTTGTAAGGGATTCTCGTCCAGAAACAATCGGTCTGCCTGGTGGATTATGGAGAGTTTTGTGTATTTTTGGTAAAAGGTATAGAACTGGTGTGATGGGGTGTTGTACAGTAAGGTAGTTGTATACTGCTTTGTCAATCAGTTTGTTGTTGAGTGCTGCTGTTATAACTTGTTGAATGTCATGGCTATATTCCCATTTGGGGTCAATGGAGAGCTGTCTGCATGTGATGCCGTCATTCAGTTGTCTGGCAGCTTTCCTTAGATATTGTGAACGATCCATAACCACAACCGCTCCTCCCTTGTTGGCGAGTTTGACCACCAGGTTGTGGTCATGGATCAGTTCACTAAGGGCAGACATGTGGGAACATGTCATTCGGGTGAATGAGCTGGTTGGTCGTGTCTTTTAATTTGGCATTGTCTTTTTTAACTAAAGTGTGGAATGTGTCAATAATAGGCATGGAAGCAGTAGGTACAAAATCCCTGGGTACTTTTCTGTCTGCAGTTTTTAAGGAAAAGCTGGTGTCACTGGAAGTAGCATTTTCTGCTGTGATATCTGTGAATTTGTGAGAAAACCAGGTTTTGAGTCTGAGTTTCCTCACAAAATGTAAATAGAGTTCAATTTGAAACCAATCAGTATCTGTACATATACAAAAATTAAGGCCCTTAGACAACAATTTGACATGCTCAACAGTGAACACAGTGGAGGAGATATTTACCACATGTTTCTCTGTGTTCTTTTGTTGGATGTTGGTTTCGGCTGTGGTGGTGGTCTGTACTCCTATTTCTGACCCCAGGTATGGATGGGATCATTTCCACCGGAGGTCCCCTCTCCAGGTGGGTTTACGGTGGGCACGTCCATCCCTAAAAAAGGAATCTTTTCTGGGTAAGGCTGAGTAGGATTGTGTTGTTTCATCTGTTCCGCCTTGGTGTCCCTTAGTTTCCTGTTTTTCCTCGGCGAAGAAATTGGTGCACATCATCTGTAGATTTTGCCGTTGTCGTAATCTGATGCATCGTGGGCCCATTTTGTGCATTTCGTGTCTTCCTGCTCTTCCCTGAACTTTTTGAGGAAGGAGGTCTGTTTGATGATGAATGCTTCACAGTTGGCATCAGGTAAGGTGGAGCGTAAGGACTGTTTCAATTCTTGTACATTATCCATTGTAATGTGCACATCATGATGTAGGAACTCTATTTGGAGAAGTATCAGGTCAAGGGAGTATTTGTTTGAGATCTGCTCATATTTGGAACAATATTCAACATTGTGGAAGAACGAGTTATCGTGCGGCTGGGCTCTCGTACCACGAGAGATTCTGTGGTTTCTGTAGTTTTCACTGAGAGTGGTGAGATGCAATTCAAGGGATTGCATCTCACCACTCTCAGTGAATACCACAGAAACCACAGAATCCCTCGTGGTATGAGATCCGAGCCACACAATAACTCGTTCTTCCACAAAGTTGAATATTGTTCCAAATATGAGCAGATCTCAAGCAAATACTCCCTTGACCTGATACTTCCCCAAATAGAGTTCCTACAGCATGATATGGACATTACAAAGGACAAAGTACAAGAATTGGAACGGTCCTTACACTCCACCTTACCTCATGCCGACTGCGAAGCATTCATCATCAAACAGACCTTCTTCCTCAAAAAGTTCAGGGAAGAGCAGGAAGACACGAAATGCACAAAATGGGCCCGCGATGCATCAGATTACGACAACGGCAAAATCAACAGATGGGGTGCACAAATTTCTTCGCCGAGGAAAAACAGGAAACAAAGGGACACCAAGGCGGAACAGATGAAACAACGTAATCCTACTCAGCTTTACCCAGAAAAGATTCCTTTTTAAGGATGGACGTGCCCACCGTAAACCCACCCTGAGAGGGGGCCTCCGGTGGAAATGATCCCATCCGTACTCGGGGTCAGAAATAGAAGTACAGACCACCACCACAGCCGAAACCAACATCCAACAAAAGAACACAGAGAAACACGTGGTAAAAATTTCCTCCACTGTGTTAACTGTTGAGTATGTCAAATTGTTATCTAAAGGCCTTAATTTTTGTATATGTACAGATACTGATTGCTTTCAAATTGAACTCGATTTACAACAATTTGTGAGGAAACTCAGACTCAAAACCTGGTTTTCCCACAAATCCACAGATATCACAGCAGAAAATGCTACTTCCAGTGACACCAGCTTTTCCTTAAAAACTGCAGACATAAAAGTACGCAGTGATTTTGTACCTACTGCTTCCATGCCCATTATTGACACATTCCACACTTAAGTTAAAAAAGACATTGCCAAATTAAAAGACATGACCAACCAGCTCATTCACCCGAATATGACGCGTGCCCAGATGTCTGCCCTTAGTGAACTGATGCATGACCGCAAACTGGTGGTCAAACCCGCTGACAAGGGAGGAACGGTTGTGGTCATGGATCGTTTACAATATCTAAGGGAAGCTGCCAGACAACTGAATGATGGCATCACATACAGACAGCTCTCCATTGACCCCAAATGGTAATACAGCCGTGACATTCAACAAGTTATAACAACAGCACTCAACAACAAACTGATTGACAAAGCATTATCTGACTACCTTACTGTACAACACCCCATCACACCAGTTCTATACCATTTACCAAAAATACACAAAACTCTCCATAATCCACCAGGCAGACCGATTGTTTCTGGACGAGAATCCCTTACAAGTCACATATCCATCTTTCTTGACAAAATCTTCAGACCCTATGTATACAATGCACGCTCTTACATTAGAGACACAGGTGATTTCCTGAACAAAATCAAAGATCTCCACATTCCAGATGACACCATACTGGCTACATTTGACCTCACCAGCCTGTACACCTCCATCCCACACGATGGAGGTGTGCAGGAGGTGAGCTCCCGAAAAAAACAATTTCATCATCACTCTACTACAACAGGTTCTTACAAAAAACGATTTTTCTTTTCATGACATTTACTATGTCCAATTGTTCGGGACCGCTATGGGGACAAATGTAGCGCCCCCATACGCAAACCTTTTCGTCACCCATCTGGAGGAGGAGTCAGTCTATGCATCTCCCCACTTCGAACACGTTTTGAAGTGGTGGAGATATGGAGATACATAGACGATATCTTCCTGATCTGTATTGGCATGGAGGTCCAACTCACAAACTTCCACACCTTTCTCAACCACATCTTCACTGGCCTACAATTCACCCTTACCTCATCCAAATCAGACATACATTTTTTGGACACTACCATCATCATTGTACAAAACCATCTTGAATATTGAATACAACATTTTTTACAAAATCCACAGACTGCAACTCCATGCTATGGTCCGACAGCTATCATCCACGCAGCACGATACGCTCTCTGCCCCTGAGCCAAATGATCCGGGCCAAAAGGATCGTTAGCTCAGATACAGTGGCAAACTCTGTCTTAGACAACATGATACACATCTTCCTTGACAGGGGTTTCCCCAAAAAACTTTTACTTGACAGAAAACACAAAGTCATGACTATGACCCTAGAGAATCTTCTACAGACAAAAAACAAACAGCTATTCTGGCATGTCAGACAAGGTTTCCAACATTGTCAGGAAACACTGGCATCTCCTTCGGGAAGGCACTGATAACATCCCTGAAATGAAAAGTTTTCCAATCATGGCATATAGACGCCCCCCAAATTTACAAGACAAACTAGTGAAAGCTGACATTGCCCTACCCAAAAGTAACCAAAGCTATTTCTCAGGTGTAAACCCGGGATCATTACCATGCAGAACATGTGTGAATTGCACATACATGCTAAAAGGTAACAGCTTCACACACCCAGAAACTGGCAAGAAATATGCCATCAAACAATATCTAGCCTGTACCACTCCATATGTCATGTATGTCCTACAATGCCCATGCCATCTGCTCTATGTTGGGGGGAAACCTCCTTGAAGGCCAAAGTGAGAATCACCCAACACAGATACACGATTCGGAAAGGTAAAATGGATTTACCTGTTCCGAAACACTTTGTGGAACACAAACACCAAGAAAAAGATCTCGTATTCACCCTTCTCTCGATCATGTCCCCATACTCAAACGGGGGAGGGGGGGGGGGTGTACAATCGAGCAGCAAAATTAAAAAGAATAGAACTCTAGTGGATTTACTAGTTAAACTCACTTAAACCTGCCAGCTTAAATGGCGATTTTATTGTTACCCATGTCATATGCAATGCACGCTAATACTTGGATTCCTATATCAATTTCCTGGTTTCTTCCCATTCTGTATAGGATTAGTTATTATATTTTTTACATTTTTTATTTTATCTTTTTCTCACACTGTTTTTTTTCCTCTTTTGCAGAAGTCACTCCCCCTCACCATCATTACTGGCAGACTGGGCACTCCTTCTATAATTGGCATTCTCACAACACATCACAAGATCATGTATCCAGGACCGTCCTCTGCCGATACATCAAGCTCTGGCCTGACTCTAAGCAAGGTGACGACACTTCTCCAGTGACTGGTAGCACAGCAGGATTCCAGGTTGGCTACCTGCGGTGACTTACCTGGAAAATTCATTTGGACACCATGAACGTGCTGCAGTTCCCGCGACACCCCGTGATTGACCCTGTGCGTAACATTCCCATCAGGAGATTGCAGTGCCCACCGGAGTCTACCTGTTTCCCTTCACCAAGATGGCGCTTCCCTCCTCAGGAACAATTGTGTGCATGCGCCGGGCAGGATGCTGTCAGTCTCCTAGGATACCTTGCACATGAGCTACCACGTGATGCTGTTTACATACGTCATTTCCGCACGTGGCACGGAGCCTCCTCATGTGCTGGAAACATGCCGGGTTCTGCTTGTCATCCTCCCATAAGACGGTTGCCGGGTGAGTGACTCCGCCCACTTTTGCTGAAAGACTGTCTAACTCATCTTATACACATCTTATATGACCACGATGTATATTACAAATATTTGTAACTTGTGCACCACCGCTGCACATCATTGCTATATACACTCTGCACTGTGTAACCACAATGATCACTAGGTATATTGCATATTTTTGTTTTGTTTACATGTCAATTGCACTAATTAGTTAATTAGTGGGTGGTCCTGTGGGAACTTAAATACCCTCCCCTATCACCATTTGTTGCTTGATAATGGTAGCGTGAGGCTGTTGAAACGTAGCTCACTATGGAGTGAATAAAGACAACACCTACTTGGAGTGCCACTGCTTTTATTTGGACATCTATCTATCTGTCTGTCTTCTATCTATCTATAGTATCTATCTCATATCTATCTATCAATCTATCTCATATCTATCTATCTCATATCTATCCAACTATCTTATATCTATCTATTTATCTATCTCAAATCTTTCTATCTATCTCATATCTATCTATCTATCGCCTATCTATCCATCTATCTATCCATCTGTCTATCTATCTATCTCATATATATCTATCTTATATCCAGGGGCAAACTATGCACCCTCCAAAGGCCCAGGTCTGAGAGTGGGTCTGCCGTTGCCAGTACTTTATTATTTTTTATTTATTTATATTTTGCATACTTAGACATTGGGTCGGGCCAGAAAGAAGGCTTGCCACCAACCCCTAAACCCAAATCTACCTCCCATCCCCTGGTGTCCCTACTCATTTTGATGACAGGACAGGCTTCGGGCCCTTTAAACTCAGTAGGTAGTGGCTATCTTTGGTAGCCACTGTGCTGAGAGCAGTACCTTCCTGGGGGCATAACCTACCTGCTGGCATCGCCTCCAACACACTTACCTGGGGGCATTACCTACTGGAGGTAATTATGGTGGTCTGAGCAAGACCGAGAAGAAGAAAAAAAAAGACAACGACTGCAAGAAGACGCTTCATGTGAGCCAGTAGATGTAACTGAACTGTAATCACGTATATGTTCTGCAGAGCCAGGGTTTTATATGGTCACTATGTGTTGATAATGGTAGTGGTAGTGGCGTTTACTGATATTTTTGTTAACATTGGTCTCAGTATGTATATTTGGTTAGTTACAGTATAATAGTAATATGTATGATGATCTGTGTTTTAAAATATTCTTGTTATAGACAATGGGTAAGATAGCTGGCGGGTGACAGAATGGAGGAGTAGGGGGGATGGGGGCTCAACCTTGAGCTGTGTAAGGGGCCCCAAAATTAATGATAGCAGCCCTGTGTACGTGAAATGGGTATGAATGGCTAGTGGCTAAAATGAATGGTAAAAGCTGTATCTGCTTCCATACCCAACAGTCATGGAAGATTGGCTGTTTCAGTGATTTTAGATTGAAGATAATTTTTATGGTATATTAAAGCACAATTATAAGCATTTCATACAGTTTTAAACTTTTCCTGACAAATACATCAAGTTTATGCAAAGACTCAATATTTATAGTCTGAATCCTTCTTTTTGAAGACTTTTGCAATTCATCCTGGCATGCTGCATATCAGCTTTTCCTGACTGATGCAGCCCCTTCTTGTCTAATTTGGTTCTTAATTGTATTAAGATCTGGGGAGTTTCTTGACCATGGATCTAAAATGTTAGTGTTTTGTTCACTAAGCCCCATAGTTAGCACTTTTGAAGGGGGGCTCAACCAGTACGTAAATGTTTCCTATATAAAAAATGGGGGTGCAAGGCAGTGCATCCAAAGTACAGCTACAAAAAAAACAAGGCAAAGCGGATGCCCAACAATACAATGCACACCTCTAAAGAGTAATGACAATAGTATATAGCAAACTTTATATCACAATCCTATTAGCACATTCACAATCCTATTACAATATAACTTAAAGGAGACAAACAAAATAAAACAATTGAAATTGTTCAAAACATTGTCAAACTCCTACTTGAGACATGGTTCTCTATCATTGTATCCTATCAGTAAGTATAACCAAACAATACATTTAGCCAATAAAATATCAAACTTTATTAAGCAAACATAATCATAAAAACAAGATTAAAATGACAGAAATAGAAATCAGGATCAAATGACAGCTGGAAAAAGTGTGTACTCTGATTGAAGGCAGTCTCTTGGAGGGCAAATAGCAAAGGTACTAATAGGTACATAACAGGCTACAAAAAGAAATGCCATACAATATATACAGTACACCAGGTAGGCCAAAGAAATACAGATACAAGAGATGAGAATACATGTGGTGAAATAAAGAAAATAAACTTTGCAGTGATGTGGGGATTTGAACCTGCAGAGAAATTAGGAGGGCATGTTAGGGGCCAGATCAATCACCAGATACAGGTCCACGTGCCCTTATACTGTATCTCTACACCAGACCCCATGAGGGCAAAGACCACCGCAGCACATGCAAGTCACCACTGATACTCACACTGTCAGAGAACACACCAACCCCTACGCTGTTTCGCTTTCGCTTCGTCAGCGAAAGCGAAACTGGTGATTGATTTGGCCCCTAACATGCCCTCCTAATTTCTCTGCAGGTTAAAATCCCCACATCACTGCAAAGTTTATTTTCTTTATTTCACCACATGTATTCTCATCTCTTGTATCTGTGTATCTTTGGCCTACCTGGTGTACTGTATATATTGTATGGCATTCGTTTTTGTAGCCTGTTATGTACCTATTAGTACCTTTGGTATTTGCCTTTCAAGAGACTGCCTTCAATCAGAGTACACACTTTTTTCCGGCTGTCATTTGATCCTCATTTCTATTTCCATGTCATTTTAATCATGTTTTTAGGATTATGTTTGCTTAATAAAGTTTGATATTTTATTGGCTAAATTTATTGTTTGGTTATACTTATTGATAGGATACAGTGTTTAGCGTGGTATGTACCAAACGCATAAAACTTTTCCTTATTGAAAAGCCACTTTTGGTCGTACTTGGTTCTCTATCATGCGTCAAAAAATTGTTTATCACCCTATTGCTTCTGGATCATTGGAGATGATGCATCGTGAAAAACTGAAAATTAAATTTTGGGTAGAAACAGGATCAGTTTTTCTACCATCCAAATGTTACTATTTCACACAGACTGAAGCAAGATTAAAGAATATGGCCTCAATTGTAAGCATTGTGTCTCGAGGAAACCAGACACTGCTCATCACCTGCCCATTACCATTTCTACCGTGAAGCATGGTGGTTACAGCATCATGCTGTTATGAGTGTTATTAAGCAGCTGGAAAGAGGAGACTGGTCAGGGTTGAGGGAAAGCTTAAAGGGGTACTCCGCCCCTGGCATCTTATTCCCTATCCAAAGAATAAGGGATAAGATGTCAGATTGCCACGGTCCCGCTGCTGGGGACCTCGGGGATCGCCGCTGCGGCACCCCGCCATCATTACTGCACAGAGCGAGTTCGCTCTGTGCGTAATGACGGGCGATACAGGGGCCGGAGCAGCGTGACATCATGGCTCCGCCCCTCATGATATCACAGCCCGTCCCCTTAATGCAAGTCTATGGCAGGGGGCGTGACGACCGCCACGCCCCCTCCCATAGACTTGTACTGACGGGGGCGGTCCGTGACATCACAAGGGACTGAGCCGTGACGTAACGATGCTCCGGCCCCTGTATTGCCCGTCATTACGTGCAGAGCGATCTCGCTCTGCGCAGTAATGATAGTGGGGTGCTGCAGAAGCGATCCCCGGGGACCCCAGCAGCGGGACCCCGGCGATCTGACATCTTCTCCCCTATCCTTTGGATAGGGGATAAGATGTCTAGGGGCGGAGTACCCCTTTAATGGAGCAAAGTACAGACATATTATAAATTAAAACTTGATCCAGAGTGCTCCGGACTTCAGAATGGGTGAAAGGTTGACCCTAAACCCACAGTCGATACAACACAGGGACATTGGGACAACTCTGTAAATGTCTTTCAGTGGCCCAGCCAGAGCCCTGACTTAAACCCAATCAAACATCTCTGTAGAGACGCGAGAAGGATTATCCACTGACGGTCCCTATCAAACCTTACAGAGTTTAAGAGAATCTGCAAAAAAATGTAAGCAGAAAATCCCCAAATCAAGGTGTACAAATCTTGTGGCAGCATACTCAAGTAAACAGGAGCCTGGGACATTGCTGGGGCCGGCACATAGCTGAGTCACAGTGAGACGTGTTTTTTAACCAAAAGCTGGAAAAGGATTGGGGCAGGAGGACAGCAATATTTGTGGCAGACGGTAGATTAATGTTTATTATTTTTATTCCGGCAGCGCAGGCATAAGGGATAAAAAGAAGTGAAAGGAGAAGTCCCATATCTCTATGATAGACCTGTTCAGCTATCTTAGGCTCTCCCATAGAGTTATATGGAGGGGGCGTGGCGACCCCTTCTTCGGGCTGGGGTTGTGATGCTCTGCTCCTGTAGAGAGCTGGGTCCCCATACAGGAGATTGCGGGGGTTCCCAGCGGTTGGACCCCCCACGATCTAAAACTTATCCCCTATCCTGTGGCATAGGACTTCTCCTTAAACCGGAGTTCTCCTTTAACCCCTTAAGGACCAGGCCATTTTACACCTTAAGTACCAGAGCATTTTTTGCAAATCTGACCACTGTCACTTTAAAACATTAATAACTCTGGAATGCTTTTACTTATCATTCTGATTCCGAGATTGTTTTTTCGTGACATATTCTACTTTAACATAGTGGTAAAATTGTATGGTAACTTGCATCCTTTCTTGGTGAAAAATCCCCAAATTTGATGAAAAAAATGAAAATTTAGCATTTTTCTAACTCTAGCTCTCTGCTTGTAAGGAAAATGAATATTCAAAATATTTTTTTTTTGGTTCACATATAAAATATGTCTACTTTATGTTTGCATCATAAAATTGATGTGTATTTACTTTTGGAAGACACAGGAGGGCTTCAAAGTTCAGCAGCAATTTTGACATTTTTCACAAAATTTTCAAACTCACAATTTTTTTAGTGACCAGTTCAGTTTTGAAGTAGATTTGAAGGGTCTTCATCTTAGAAATACCCCACAAATTACCCCATTATAAAAACTGCACCCCCCCCCCCCAAAGTATTCAAAATGACATTCAGTAAGTGTTTTAACCCTTTAGGTGTTTCACAGGAATAGCAGCAAAGTGAAGGAGAAAATTCAAAATCTTCATTTTTTACATTCGCATGTTCTTGTAGACCCAATTTTAGAATTTTTGCAAGGGGTAAAAAAGAGAAAATGTTTACTTGTATTTGAAACCCAATTTCTCTCGAGTAAGGTCATACCTCATATGTCTATGTTAATTGTTCGGCGGGCGCAGTAGAGGGCTCAGAAGGGAAGGAGCGACAAATGGTTTTTAGGGGGCACGTCACCTTTAGGAAGCCCCTATGGTGCCAGGACAGCAAAAAAAAAAACACATGGCATACCATTTTGGAAACTAGACCCCTCGGGGAACATAACAAGGGGTAAAGTGAACCTTAATACCCCACAGGGGATTCACGACTTTTGCATATGTAAAAAAAAATTTTTTGTTTCCCTAAAATGCTTGGTTTCCCAAAAATTTAACATTTTTAAAAAGGGTAATAGCAGAAAATACCCCCCAAAATTTGAAACCCAATTTCTCCCGATTCAGAAAACACCCCATATGGGGGTGAAAATTGTTCTGCTGGCGCACTACAGGTCTCAGAAGAGAAGGAGTCACATTTGGCTTTTTGAAAGCAAATTTTGCTCTGGGGGCATGCCGCATTTAGGAAGCCCCTATGGTGCCAGAACAGCAAAAAAAAACAAAAAACACATGGCATACCATTTTGGAAACTAGACCCCTCGGGGAACATAACATAAAGGGGTAATGTGAACCTTAATACCCTACAGGTGTTTCACGACTTTTGCATATTTAAAAAAAAATATTTTTTGTTTTACCTAAAATGCTTGGTTTCCCAAAATTTTTAAAAAGGGTAATAGCAGAAAATACCCCCCAAAATTTGTAACACAATTTCTCCCGAGTACGGCGATACCCCATATGTGTCCCAAAAACTGTTGCCTTGAAATAAGACAGGGCTCCAAAGCGAAAGAGCGCCATGCGAATTTGAGGCCTAAATTAGGGATTTGCATAGGGGTGGACATAGGGGTATTCCACGCCAGTGATTCCCAAACAGGGTGCCTCCAGCTGTTGTAAAACTCCCAGCATGCCTGGACAGTCAGTGGCTATCTGGCAATACTGGGAGTAGTTGTTTTGCAACAGCTGAAGGCTCTGTTTTGGAAACAGCGGCGTACCAGACGTTTTTCATTTTTATTGGGGAGGGGGGCTGTGTAGGGGTATGTGTATATGTAGTGTTTTTTTACTTTTCATTTTATTTTGTGTTGGTGTAGTGTAATGTAGTGTTTTTAGGGTACAGTCACACGGGCGGGGGTTCACAGTAGTTTCTCGCTGGCAGTTTGAGCTGCGGCAGAAAATTTGCCGGAGCTGAAACTTGCAGCCGGATACTTACTGTAAACCTCCGCCCATGTGAGCGCACCCTGTACATTCACATTGGGGGGGGGAGAAACATCCAGCTGTTGCAAAACTACAACTCCCAGCATGTACGGTCTATCAGTGCATGCTGGGAGTTGTAGTTTTGCAACAGCTGGAGGCACACTGGTTGTGAAACACCGAGTTTGGTAACAAACTCAGTGTTTTGCAACCAGTGGCCTTCAGCTGTTGCAAAAGCTACAACCCCCAGCATGTACGGACAGCGGAAGGGCATGCTGGGACTTGTAGTTATGCAACAGCTGGAGGCATACTACTTTGGCTGGAGATTGTAGTTATGCAACAGCTGGAGACACAATGGTTTTCTACTTAACTTAGTGTTTCACAACCAGTGTGCCTTCAGCTGTTGCAAAACTACAACTCTCAGCAGTCACCGACAGCCAACGGGCATGCTGGGAGTTGTAGTTATGCAACCAGCAGATGCACCACTACAACTTCCAGCATGCACTTTAGCTGACTGTGCAAGCTGGGAGTTGTAGTTATGCAACAGCTGAAGGTACACTTTTCCATAGAAAAAATGGGCCTCCAGCTGTTGCAAAACTTTAAGTCCCAGCATGCCCATAAGGGAATGCTGGGAGTTGTGGTGGTCTGCCTCCTGCTGTTGCATAACTACAGCTCCCAGCATGCCCTTTTTGCATGCTGGGAGCTGTTGCTAAGCAACAGCAGGAGGCTGTGAATCACCTCCAACTGCTGCTCCGCTGCAGGTCAGTCCCTCGCCGCCGCCGCTCCTGGGGCCCCGATCCCAACATTGACGCCGGGGATCGGGGTCCCCAGCTCCCGGGGTCTTCTTCCCGCACCCGCTCACGTCCTCCGGAAGAGGGGCGGAGCGGGTTGCGGGAGTGACACCCGCAGCAGGTGCCCTGATTGGTCGGCCGGTAAACCAGTGCCACCTCACCCCTGCTGGCTATGGCTGTTCGGGGCCTTCAGAGACGGCCCCGATCAGCCAGTAATTCCGGGTTACTGGAGACCCGATTGACCCGGAATCCGCCGCAGATCGCTGGGCTGAATTGTCCAGCGATCTGCGGCCATCGCCGACATGGGGGGTCATCATGACCCCCCTGGGCGATATGCCGCGATGCCTGCTGAACTATTTCAGCAGGCATCGGGCACCGGCTCCCCTCCGGCTAGCGGCGGGGGGCCGGGAATGGACAGGACGTACTCCTACGTCCTCGGTCCTTAAGGACTCGGAAACGGAGGTGTAGGAGTACATCCATTGTCCTTAAGGGGTTAAGTTCTGTATTCATTGTCATAATAGACGAATCATTGGGCAATCCCGTAATGAATGGGAAAGAGTACCTATGTGACCAGAATTAAGCTAGCATAGAGTAAAACAGGTAGAGTCCACTGCATGTAATCAGGGTGGTGAAATATATACACACCTGTACATTGCCTTGGCAACAGCGTACTGATGGTTAGTGTGGCAAAGAAATTTGCAAAGACACTTTGCAATTCTCCATTGTACAAAATAGACTTCAATACCCAGATCTTTCCCATCAACGCAAGGATGGGAACTTGAGAAAAGAGGTTTTGTTATTTAAGCTTTCATAGAACAATAATATCCCCTTAATAGGATATTATTCTTATTCTGATGCCTGATGAAGCGGTCTCCCGTGAAACGCATTGCATTATGGGTAATAAACTATCCTACCATTGAACAAGATCCATGCGCCTTGCTTGATCCTGAGATTACTCTTGAAGGTGTTCGTTTGGTTGCTTAATAGATTTAGAGGTATTCGTGAAAAAGGACAGGAAAGAGGCATGAATCCAAAATGAGGCAAAACCTTATTTATAAAATTCAGTATGTGGGAGTTAGTAACATTCCCTAAAATAACTAGAATGGATACCCCCTTTTGGGCTGAATAAGTCTTGGACGGTGTGGATTCCCTGTTTAGTCCATAGGCAAATGTCTATATCTAGGAATAGTACTGTATGTGTCATGACCGACTGGGGGACAGGGAGAGTGAGCCCTAACTGACCCTAAAAAGACTCTCCCTCCCTACTTGCCCATCTATCCTAAACAATGGATCGACAACTGGGCACCGGTCCCTTCCTGCGCTAAAGTGCAGTGGTGTAAAAACACATAATATACCTAGTCGGTCACAGGCCAGAAACAGAAAACAACTAGACAACCAGTTATACCAAACAGGATACAAATACTAACAGGGAATGATATAAACAGGCAAACTGATAAGGAAACATAAGACACTGTTCACACTGGGACACAGAATAAACAAACTGGACAACCTACTCCACAAAAGGAGTAGCCATTAATAATAAATCAAATATACTACTGGCCAGCGGCACACTCACAGTGTGGTCAGAAGCTGACCCAGTAGGAAAACAGAAATATAATACACAAAACACTAGACTAGAACCTGGATGAATCTGAATAGACTCCAGAATACAAAACAGGAATATAACATACAGAGCACAGGGTACAAGCAAGACTCAGACACAGTGTAAACACAGAAAGAGCAGAACAAACAAACATAATCCTAAAACTGACTAATGTAAAACAGACTAAAATACAAGGAGCATGCTACATAACCATGGCTAAAAACCCAGATAAAAAAGACAAGATGAATACAAGGTACATGCTCAAGCAGACAGTCAGAATATAGCACAGACAGACATAGTAGTATTGCACTCAATAACCAGCCCCAGAACGCAGGAGAACTCTGGCTAAATAACTCCACCCAAGTTCTCATTCGTTCAGAGCATTAACTATTCCCTATCCAGGTAGAATAGCAAACTGCTCTGAACAAACTAGTGTGTGGATACGCACCTAAACACAAAAATACAAAAACAAATAAACGGACATTACAGTATGGGCATGAGATCTAGAATGATCTGATTTAGAGGGCATAAGGTGGCAGAGAAAGAGTAAGATAATAGGCCCAAGTCAAGTCAGCAATGGAAACAGAGTAGAGATGTGACAAGACTGTGCAAAAAAAAAAAAGAAAACAACAACCAAGCCTTCAGTAAAGGAGTAGTCATCAGAGAATGCTCCAAAAATATCCACAGCATCTGAATTAGTCATCCACCAATATATTATTTGGTCAAGGAGACAAGCACAATAATAGTCCTCAACGTGCAGAAGTCCAAGATCCCGAACAACTTGTATTGCATTATCACTTTCCCGGATACTCTTGGCTTTCAATTATTTCAGATGAAGGTAGATAGTAGCCTATAAATTGAAGAAAAAAGGATTGGGGAAAAAGGGATATGGATGGTGTGGAAAATATAACTTTGGGTAAGATCAGCATCTTAAATGTTGGCCAAACCATGAAGGAATTTCCTTGGAATATTATTGTCAGAAATGGGAAATTTCTTGGAGAAGAGGAAGTAAATTAAAATGGAATAATTTTGAAGAAGGGTAACATAGAAAAGATAGGTAAGATGTTCTTAAGTGGGATACTATCCTAGATTGCCAATCAAGGAAACAATAGGACTTCAGGGAAGAACAAAATTGGGAGATAGGTAGATAAGAAGAATTTGGGATTTCATGGCCTAAGTTTATAGTAGGACACATTACCAAAGGATTCTATTGTCTGAAAGAGGGCTGTGGTTGAGTGTGAAGAGGTGTGAGAGATGAAATAATGTCATCTGCAAATAATACTAAGGTTTTATCAATATTGCCTAATTTAACACCGGAGATATGGAATATAACCTAACTTAAGCGAGGGGTTCAATAGAAAAAAGGAAGAACAATGGGGACACAGGCATCCCTGACAGGTTCCAGTCTACAGGGTGAACTGGCAAGAATGGGCTCCATTGACAAAACTTACTGCAACAGGGCTCGAGTATAAAGCACAAATCGCTATTAAAATGCAACCTGAAAAAACAATAGCGTCCAATCCCAAAAGTTATTGCCAATTCACCCTGTCTAATGCTTCCTCCACATCTAGTGTGAAAAAAAGTAGCAGGCATATTGGAGGCCTCACATTTTTGTAAAAGGGATATAATGCGCCTTGTATTGTCTGGGGCTTGAGTGAAGCCAACTTGATCTTGTCTGAAAAATTTTGGAATATTAAAGGGGTATTCATGCCATAGACATCTTATCCCCTATCCAAAAGATAGGGAATAAGTAGTCTGATAGCGGGGGGTCTCATTTTATGCCGGTCTGCTGCTCCAGTCTCGGAAACCTCTGTGCTTCCAGGACTGGACATGTGATGTCACGCCACGCCCCCTCGTGATGTTACGCCACGCCTCCTCCATTCATCTCTATGGGAGGGGGTGTTATGGCCATGATATCACGAAGGGGCGTGGCATGACATCATGTCTCCAGTCCCTGAAACACATAGGTTTCCAAAACTTGAACAGCAGCCCAGCATAGAATGTTGGTCCCAGTGGTGCCCTCCCCCCCCCCCCTCGATCAATAGAGTACGAGGATCAATTCCAAAAAGAAGGACTTTCCATACAGTGCTTCTCCTCCCAGGAAAGATGCAAGGCAAAGAACTTTATTTGCAACAATAGTTTCGAGCCCGTACTGGGCTCTTCGTCAGGCATACTGTCAGATTATCCAAAACCTAACACTTAAAAAGCAACATTTAGAAAGCTTGGGGAGAGAACTTCACTTAAAAACTTAAAAAGCTTGGGGAGAGAATTTCAACCGGGTTAAAAGGTCACCACACAATAATTAAACATGTAAAATCAATTGGATTAGATTAAAACAGTACATAAAAGCCAATCCATAGTATAATCCATATGGCACACAAAATAAATAAAATATTACCCAAGGGGGGAGCTATATAATATGGAGAGAGGCCCACCGCCCAGGTGGACTCATATAATAGTCTCCACCTATTTCGGGGAGATAGTAGACAGTTTGTACATCCAGAAGACCTCCTTCTTTTTTAGTATTTCAAAACAATTAGCCAAATCGCTGGGTATGTGGTCGATTGGCATGACTGAAATGAGATTTTCACCCCCTGGATGTAAAATGGCACAGTGCCTGGATATGCTGTGAAGCATAAAATTATTCCTTATGTTTTGCCTGTGCTTACTCAGGCGGTTCCGCAGCGGCTGGATGGTCCGTCCCACAAATTGTAATCCACAGGTACAATCTAATCAGACATCTTACAATCGATCAGACATCTTATCTCTATCTTATCTCTATGGCCGGAATGGCCCATGTCTATGGCCGGGATACTAGCAGGAATCTTGCTGTAAACCTTCACAATTCCATTTAAGAGGGAGTGTGTGCAAAGCATTTCTTGGGGTAGTTCACCATGGGGCATAGCTAGGTAAAAAAAAACTTTTATGTAGGTGTGGGAGTAAGGTTGGAAGAAATCGTTTAACTTACTTATTCGGGAGTCCTTCAGGGCCAGTGGTTTTATGCCCAGGGAGGGAGTAAACAGCGTTAAATATTACCTGGGGAGTAATGGGGACATTTAGAGAGGTAAGGGAATTGGTGGAAAGTTTATAGGAGGAGAGGAAGTTGTTAATGGTATCTTGAGTCGGTTGAGGAGTTCAACTATCGCCCTTTAGATTATATAATTAATGGTAAAATCAGGGAATGCATTTGCAAAACCTTGAAGGGATAAGAGGAGCTCCTGAGTGAAAGGGTGTTCAAGAATAGGGATTTGTTGATTAAATATTTTACACTTAAGTTTGCGAACAAGAAGAGAAAGAGCTTTTTTTAAATCCTCGGCATAAAATGTAATTTTGGAATGCTGAAGGCCCTCTTTATAACTATACAGAAGAAGGATCCGAAGATGGGGAGCTGAGACTCCACTTGTGCTGTGGGTACAGAAAGCTGGAGTTGCTCTGTCCTGAGCCTTTTAAGAGTAGCTCTTCACTTAATATAAGTACCCCTAATGGCTACCTTCTGGGCTAGCCATAAAGTAGTGGGGTTGATAATTAGGGGTATCATTTAGAAGAAGATAGTCTTTCAGAGCAGATTAAATGATCAGAGCATGCTTTGAGTGGGCAATATGATGAGTATTAGCTCTCCAAACATAGTTACAGTATTAAAGGGGGGGGGGGCCTGCACTTAGGAAGAGCATGGTGGGATCATGATCTGACCATGAGATTTCGCCAATGTCAATTTAAGCCATCCTGTGTAACAATCCTCTACTAGTCAGAATAATAACAATCCTAGAGTGAGGCAAATATCATGGCAAAAAATAAGTAAAAGGAAACATATAGAGCAGTAGGACCCTGTATTCTGGCAAACTGCTCACCTGGTCAGGTTGTGTAAGAGACACAACCACAATAAACACATATATAAAGTAGTGTAGCTTATCCCGGTATCAGCTTAGATCCGGTCCCGCTGAACGATAACAATGAATACAGAAGGAAATCGAAAAGCCAGGTTCACAGCGCGATCCCCCAGTCAGAGAACAGAATGTTGTACCGTCAACAGGACTTTATCTGCTGAACATAACACGCTGTGACGTTTTAGAACCTCTTCACAACGTGATTTAGGAAGGGTTGAAGGAGTGATATTAAATCCCCCTATAGGTCCAGAGGGTTAGAGTCTCTCAAAAGTAGCCAGGGCATCCATGTTTGCAAAAATATGATGTGGGATTGGTCATTCCAACTAAAGAGCTCTATTAGCTTACATATCTGAGCCACTTTATGCAGCCACTGATGCACTGTGGGTGGCGGAGTCTGTTGCCAATTTAAAGATATAAGGGCCATAGCCGCTAAAAGTAGATGAGCCAACAAAGATTTTGTATGCAAAGGACAATCTGTCTGCAGAAGGCCTAATAATACTAATGTGGGGGACAACATCACCTCTAAGCCAATGATATTATTATCAACGAGCTCACTCCTTTACAATATGCAGCAATGGCTGGACAATGCCACCAGATATGTGAGAGAGAACTTTTGTCTCCCTCCATGGAGAGTACAAAGGAGATGAAGGTGTTGGGCAAGGCAGGGAATAAGGTAGTGAGGGTCCCTATTCTCTAAGTTCACGACATGTAAGGCTTTTTTGATTAGCAGGAAGAGGGAATTGGCCACATGAGCTATTAAAGGCTTGGAAGGGAGCAATAAAAGTACATACTACTGATATTTCAGTGTCAAAAAGCTGTGCTCGTTCTAGCGTATTTCCTTGCAGTAAGCTAGTTCCTGACATTTCCGTCCAATGTTAAGGATGGGTGGCCCTATGTTCAGTAGTTCAATACCTCCTAGTTGCCTGCACCAGAGCAAATTATTATGGGACAAAGGGGTTTATTTCCTGATCAAAGGAAAGTAGTGAAAAGCTGTCACCATTGAAGAAGGTGCTTGGCCGGTAGCGCTATAGGAACCATCCTCAAAATATAGAGGACTGAGGGTACTATATAACTTTGTATTAGATTCTTCCTATCTATCCAAGAGAGAAAATGGAGCTTACAATCTTTGATTTGTTTCCTCATTTTTACATACTATAGTTCAAAGTGAATAATTTATTCAGGGAGTTGGGGAGTGAAATACCTAGATCCAATCACTGCTTGCATATGTGTCTTCCAGCTCCCAGGCCAGTAGGACACAGCATAGTGGTGGGTTTCATAGGCTAATAAAGTTCCATGTATTGCACTGCGGCTGCTTTTTTGAAGAAATAAAGCTGGGAGAAAGCAAGGACTACTGATCCCACCTAGCTTTCACAAATCCTTTAGAATTTAAAAGCAAGCTAAGCAAAGCATTAAAGGGGTACTCCGGTGAAAACCTTTTTTCTTTTAAATCATCTGGTGCCAGAAAGTTAAACAGATTTGTAAATCACTTCTATTAAAAAATCTTAATCCTTCCTGTACTTATTAGCTGCTGAATACTACAGAGGAAATTCTTTTCTTTTTGGAATGCTCTCTGGTGACATCACGAGCACTGTGCTCTTTGCTGACGTCATTATAATAATAATAATAATAACTCTTTATTTATTGTTGTCCTTAGTGGGATTTGAACCCAAGGCCCCAGAACTGCAAGGCAGCAGTGCTAACCACTGAGCCACCATGCTGCCCTTAGAATACATCTGCTATGCACGGTTTCTAAAATGGACAGATATGTCAGCAGAGAGCACTGTGCTCGTGATGTCATCAGTGTTCCAAAAAGAAAGGAATTTTCTCTGTAGCCTTTAGCAGCTAATAAGTACAGGAAGGATTAAGATTTTTTTTAATAGAAGTAATTTACAAATATGTTTAACTTTCTGGCACCAGTTGATTTAAAAGAAAAAAGGTTTTCACCGGAGTACCCCTTTAATCAGTGGGCTGACATCAGACAGTGACCACCTATAACTTTCAGAACGGTGTACAGTTGGTGCACCACAAATCCCAGCTCCAGTGAATGAGCCCATAAAAGCCATCACATTACAAATACCTACCGAACTGAGCAAATTAGTTGGCTGATCTGTATTTTAGCATAAAAAACATATTAACCCATTAAGGACAATGGACATACTCCTACGCCCCCGTTTCCAAGTCCTTAAGGACCGAAGACGTAGGAGTACGTCCTGTCCATTCCCTTCCCCCCGCCGCTAGCCGGAGGGGAGCCGGTGCCCGATGCCTGCTGAAATCGTTCAGCAGGCATAGTGGCATATCGCCCAGGGGGGTCATGATGACCCCCCATGTCGGTGATGGCCGCAGATTGCTGGACAATTCAGTCCAGCGATCTGCGGCGGATTCCGGGTCAATCGGGTCTCCAGTGCCAGCAGGGGTGAGGTGGCACTGGTGCCACCTAACGATCGCCCTGATTCGTCAGCCGGTTTACCGGCTAACCAATCAGGGCACCTGCTGCAGGTGTCACTCCAGCAACCCGCTCCGCCACTCTTGAGCGGGTGCGGGAAGAAGACCCCGGGAGCTGGGGACCCCGATCCCCGGCATCAATGTTGGGATCGGGGCCCCAGGAGCTGCGGCGAGGGACTGACCTTCAGCGGAGCAGCAGTTGGGTGAGTGACAGTCTCATAAAGGGCATGCTGGGAGCTGTAGTTATGCAACAGCAGGAGGCAGACCACCACAACTCCCAGCATTCCCTTATGGGCATGCTGGGACTTATAGTTTTGCAACAAACAGCTGGAGGCCCATTTTTTTCTATGGAAAAGTGTACCTTCAGCTGTTGTATAACTACAACTCCCAGCTTGCACAATCAGCTAAAGTGCATGCTGGGAGTTGTAATGGTGCATCTGCTGGTTGCATAACTACAGCTCCCAGCATGCCCGTTGGCTGTCTGTGACTGCTGAGAGTTTTAGTTTTGCAACAGCTGAAGGCACACTGGTTGTGAAACACTGAGTTAAGTAGCAAACCAGTGTGTCTCCAGCTGTTGCATAAGTACAAGTCCCAGCATGCCCTTCCACTGTCCGTACATGCTGGGGGTTGTAGCTTTTGCAACAGCTGAAGGCACACTGGTTGCAAAACACTGAGTTTGTTACCAAACTCAGTGTTTCACAACCAGTGTGCCTCCAGCTGTTGCAAAACTACAACTCCCAGCATGCACTGATAGACCGTACATGCTGGGAGTTGTAGTTTTGCAACAGCTGGATGTCCCCCCCCCCCCTCCACAATGTGAATGTACAGGGTACACTCACATGGGCGGAGGTTTACAGTAAGTATCCGGCTGCAAGTTTCAGCTGCGGCAAATTTTCTGCCGCAGCTCAAACCGCCAGCGAGAAACTACTGTGAACCCCCGCCCGTGCGACTGTACCCTAAAAACACTACATTACACTACACTAACACAAAATAAAATGAAAAGTAAAAAACACTACATATACACATACCCCTACACAGCCCCCCTCCCCTCCCCAATAAAAATGAAAAACGTCTGGTACAGCACTGTTTCCAAAATGGAGCCTCCAGCTGTTGCAAAACAACTACTCCCAGTATTGCCAGATAAACACTAACTGTCCAGGCATGCTGGGAGTTTTACAACAGCTGGAGGCACCCTGTTTGGGAATCACTGGCGTAGAATACCCCTATGTCCACCCCTATGCAAATCCCTAATTCAGGCCTCAAATGCGCATGGCACTCTCTCACTTTGGAGCCCTGTCATATTTCAGGGCAACAGTTTTTGGGACACATATGGGGTATCGCCGTACTCGGGAGAAATTGTGTTACAAATTTTGGGGGGTATTTTCTGCTATTACCCTTTTTAAAAATGTAAAATTTTTTGGAAACCAAGCATTTTAGGTAAAACAAAAAATATTTTTTTTTGCATATGCAAAAGTCGTGAAACACCTGTGGGGTATAAAGGTTCACATTACCCCTTGTTACATTCCCCGAGGGGTCTAGTTTCTAAAATGGTATGCCATGTGTTTTTTTTTGCTGTCCTGGCACCATAGGGGCTCCTAAATGCGGCATGCCCCCCAGAACAAAATTTGCTTTCAAAAAGCCAAATGTGACTCCTTCTCTTCTGAGACCTGTAGTGCGCCAGCAGAGCACTTTTCACCCCCATATGGGGTGTTTTCTGAATCGGTAGAAATTGGTCTTCAAATTTTGGGGGGTATTTTCTGCTACTACTCTTTTTAAAAATGTAAAATTTTTGGGAAACCAAGCATTTTAGGTAAAAAAAAATGTTTTTACATATGCAAAAGTCGTGAATCACCTGTGGGGTATTAAGGTTCACTTTACCCCTTGTTATGTTCCCCGACGGGTCTAGTTTCCAAAATGGTATGCCATGTGTTTTTTTTTTGCTGTCCTGGCACCATAGGGGCTTCCCTAAAGGTGACATGCCCCCCAAAAACCATTTGTCGCTCCTTCCCTTCTGAGCCCTCTACTGCGCCCGCCGAACAATTAACATAGACATATGAGGTATGTCCTTACTCAAGAGAAATTGGGTTTCAAATACAAGTAAACATTTTCTCCTTTTTACCCCTTGCAAAAATTCAAAAATTGGGTCTACAAGAACATGCGAGTGTAAAAAATGAAGATTTTGAATTTTCTCCTTCACTTTGCTGCTATTCCTGTGAAACACCTAAAGGGTTAAAACACTGACTGAATGTCATTTTGAATACTTTGGGGAGTGCAGTTTTTATAATGGGGTCATTTGTGGGGTATTTCTAAGATGAAGACCCTTCAAATCCACTTCAAAACTGAACTGGTCACTGAAAAATAGTGAGTTTGAAAATTTTGTGAAAAATTTCAAAATTTCTGCTGAACTTTGAAGCCCTCTGGTGTCTTCCAAAAGTAAAAACATGTCCATTTTATGATGCAAACATAAAGTACACATATTGTATATGTGAACCAAAAAATAATGATTTTGAATATCCATTTTCCTTACAAGCAGAGAGCTTCAAAGTTAGAAAAATGCAAAATTTTCATTTTTTTCATCAAATTTGGGGATTTTTCACCAAAAAAGGATGCAAGTTACCATAAAATTTTACCACTATGTTAAAGTAGAATATGTCATGAAAAAACAATCTCGGAATCAGAATGATAAGTAAAAGCATTCCAGAGTTATTAATGTTTAAAGTGACAGTGTAAAATGGCCTGGTCCTTAAGGGGTTAAAAGCGTTGTGAACATAGAATGGCCATCTATGGCTCAGTTATGTATATTTTGTGGATTTATTCAAACATATAACCTACAAAAGACTGGCACTCAATTTTAATACAAAATCACAATACTTTATTAGTCCAAAATTTGCATGAACAACAGAAAAGCCCTCCCTTTCTAAAATAATCCACCCTTAAGAAACACTAACAATAAGAAAAGAACAGGTGACGAGCATACATATAAATACCAACAACTTTCTATTGTCTACAATCTATATGTGTCACTGATATGTTTGTTACAATAATGCATCAATGTTGTACCATTTTCATAATTTGTCCTGATAATTATTTGTTAGGGACATGATGCTGGTCCTGTGAGTGTACCCCATCACCACCTCAGCGAGCCTGGTCAACTGAAATTTTGAGAAGTCTGTTCATCTCTAGTTATGACACAGTAGCTAATTCCCAAAAAAAGGTGTCACTTTTGTGGACTGTCCAGTTCATTTACATTTAATGAGAAAAATTTCAACATCATTTTAGAAGAATAGGTGAACCTGTGAGAACAGGGAATAGCTTTGGTGACTAGAAGAGGAGATGAAAAAACCTACAGGGTGATAAGGGAGGATAACAACTTAAAGTTAAATAAGAAATGTACTGAGCAACTTGAAAAGTTGAGACCATCAAGTAGTGAGACAACAGAACAGTGGTGAGGTGGACACCAAATGATACCAGGCAGTAGTACCATAGGCAGTCCATAAATCTCAGGCAGTCCCCAAGTCAAATAAAAAGAAATGTGGTGAACAACTTAAAAAGTTGAGACCATCAAGAAGGGCAGTGTCTGGCAGGATTTGCGGTTCAGCCACACTATGAACCCTGTCAATACTATATTCATAGTCTTCCAGGTCAGGCAGAAGATGGTGCAACAGTCTTTGGTATGCCCCGGAAATTAACATTGTTCCAGCGTTCCTCAGAATCGGTCACTTTAGCTTGTCCAGAATATCCAGTGTCCACTAGATTGCGGACTGTGTGCTGACTGTGTGCGGCATACGAGCTTCAACTTCTTGCACTGAGACTTTCAATGGTTGCATCAGATGAAATGCATGGTTCTCAAAGTTTTTTTTAGAGACCATGCCTGCTTCCGTTGTGGAGTCAGCCTTAGACAAATTAGTATCTGGACAAGGTCAGAGTGAGTGACTGGAGAGGCTGGTGAATTCCAGTGTTTTGGCACCTATTTATTTTATTTTAGCACAAGGTTGCAACATAAAATGTTTATTTTTCTGAACACACTAAATTCCAGCAATGGCAAGTCATGGAGATATATTAGATTATTTTACCAGTATACTTTCATAATTTGTACTTCACCATATTTAAACTGGCATTGCAGCTGACCAAAGAAGGAAAACATTTAGGCTTTCATCAAACATTAGGCTGCCATCACACACAGCAGTATTTTAGAAAATTGCCACTGCAGTTTTTCAACCAGCCATGACCCTGTACTATATATACACTGATCAAACACTAGTGTTGCTCGCGAATATTCGCAATGCAAATTTTATTTGCGAATATAGCACTATATATTTATTCATAATTACGAATATTTTTTTTTTTTCATAGTACACATCACAGTGATCACCCCTCTTTGCTTCCAGCTTGTGTGGTGTAAGGAAGGCTCTAATACTACTGTCTGAGACTGGCGTGCGAATTTTCGCATATGCAAAAATTTGCATATGCTAATGTTCGCATATGCGAATTTTCGCTCATGCTAATTTTTGTATATGCTAATTTTCGCATATGTTCATTTTTGCATACGCGAATTTTCGCATATGCGAAAATAAAACGAGAATATTACAAATATTCGCAAATTCGAAATATGGCCTATGCCGCTCAACACTATCAAACACAACAACAAATAGGAAATGAAAGTAAGCGACAACTCATCCTTCTCTGTGTTCAGGGTTTTATTTTAAAAAAACTGCAGGTGTACCCTCATTCTTCTAAGTCAAAATTTTTTGATCATTCTAAATCGTTTTTTTTTTTTTATGTTCTAAAACAGATGTCTTAAAGGGGTACTCCGCTGTAAACATCTATCCCCTATCCAAAGGATAAAATGTTAGATCGTGGGGGTCCCGCCGCTTGGGACACCTGCGATCTTCGACACGGCACCCATTCCCTGCCCAATAGCTGGCAATGCCGGCCTCCACGCCCCCTCCATTCACGTCTATGGGAGGAGGAATGACGGCTATGTACTAGCCATCATGCCCCCTCCCATAGACATGGATGAAGGGGGCGTGGTGTGACATCACAAATGTGAAAGCTGCAAGTTTGCATGTTCCACCGCTGCCGGCCCAGAGATCACGGTTGGTCCCTAGTTGCGGGACCCTAGTGATCTAACAACCTATCCCCTACCCTTTGGATAGTAGATAAGATGTTTACAGCTGATTACCCCTTTAAGGATTCAAAATTGTAGCTGAAGACTGAAATGTGTAGACCAACAGATGAGGAAAAGAAGTGTTCTATGTAAGCCCTGTAAAATTTCAGGTAAAAGCAGTATAAAATTGGACAGTCTAAGGTCATAGAGGCTAGGGTTATCCTCTCACTTGGACTGAAAGCTCAGGCGTATTCCTCTCATATGAAGTCTTATTGATTGCACATGACATTTTATAATGACATTGTCGCTTCTCAGTGACCAGAGAAGGAAGACAATTACTGTTGTATCATCTATATAATTCAGCCATGCCCTTGTCGAAAATGGTCATGCATTTTCTATATATCCCAAGAAAGGAAAAATGGAAAGAAATAAAGAACAGGAAAAACGACTGTCCAACAAAAGCCTGTGTGTTTGGTGAACTTTTCCCCTCATTAGGAAGAACTATGCATTTTATACTGTAGGGTTTGATGAGGATCTATACAAGCTAAAAGTGCTCTGCATCACTGTCTTTTTCCAACCCAATGTCCTATATACAGTGCAGCTCCAATAAGACTCGGGAGAGGTCATTAGCACATGCTATCAGTACCTCTACATTCATTAATTTCTCCTGTCACCCAGCCGGCACAACAACGCACACCCAATTAGTGCTGACACTTGCTGGAGAATTATCCGAATGCCAAAAGTGGCACAATTAAGCATCAGCATCAGTAGTAGTCTGTTTTCTTTTTTGGAGTGTGTATACATTGATCCTTATCCTGTTGCTATAAAGCTTGTGAGACATTTAGAATAATAGCAAGTCTTAAAACACCTATACATTTTTACTCTTCTATATGCAGCTACAATTTACACCAAACAGGTTACATTGTAAATAACACATTCCAAACAAATCCTGGCTGTCTGGCCACTCTATTCACTATCTCTGGTGGTGACGGAGATAGCCGAGTACATAGAATGGCATACACTGTCAAGTGTGACTCGGGTCCCTGTTTTTGACATTACGGGGGAGTCCCTGCAATCTGACAGTTTTCTCTTATAGTGTAGATAGCGCATACCTGATTTAATTTAGAATACCCTTTCAATAGTCCTTTATTTACTGCAGGCCCTTCCAAAACTAGACAACAGTGTGGGAGTGTGTCATAAATGCGCATCAGCCTGCAGAAACAGAGTACTTGCCACAAAGCCTTCTTTGTGAAGATTAAGATCAGAAAAACATGAATGCATTGCCTTTTCTCTTCCAAAAGCTGTACAGTACGATTAGAAGAAAATCATCAGCTTTTCATCCTAAACAGTGATAGATAGTGGAAGTCTCCAAATTGAGCCAAAAGTGTCAATGTTTAGTGTGCCCACATTATCTCTTTCATCTAACCCTTAAGGAAACCTGTGAATGGAGGGTTAATAAATTCCAAAAGACCAATAAACCACCAAGGTCAGTGATGGCGAACCTATGGCACGCGTGCCACAGGTGCCACGCCGATCCGCCTCTGTGGGCATGCGACCTTAGTTCGCCATCAGCCCATTCGGGACATCCCTGTGTCCCGAAAGTTCTTCTTGGGACACAAGGAATGTCCCCGGTTACCTTTCTGCGGCCCCACGTTAACTTTAAAAATACAGGGGCCGCCGGAAGGTAGCGCATGCAAGGAGATCACTGATAGCAAAAGCAGAGCGGAGCGGAGAAGTGAGGAGGAGGAAGCACGCATGGTAAGTTACCTCCTCCAGTCCCAGAGGAGCAGTGGTCGGAACACTGAAGTGGGGCAGCACACAGGCATACAGCCTCCAGCTATACTGCACCTAATGTGGGGTAACTATACTGCACCTAATGTGGAGAACTATACTGCACCTAATGTGGGGTAACTATACTGCACCTAATGTGGGGGAACTATACTGCACCTAATGTGGGGGAACTATACTGCACCTAATGTGGGGAACTATACTGCACCTAATGTGGGGGAACTATACTGCACCTAATGTGGGGGAACTATACTGCACCTAATGTGGGGGGGAGGACGACTAAAACCTAATGTGGGGGGATTTATATTGCCAGGCTAATGTGGGGGAACTATACTGCACCTAATGTGGGTGAACTATACTGCACCTAATATGGGGGAACTATACTGCCAACCTAATGTGGGGGAACTACAACCTTATGTGAGGGAACTATAAACTATCAATAAAAAAAAAGTTTGGATCATTGAACTCTGTTATTGTGTTCTTCTTTTAAAACAAAATATGTTTATTAGTTATGGCAACTGTATGAGTTGTTTTTTCTAAACTTTAACATGAGTATTTTGATTTAATTGCTGTGCTGGCACAGTTGGCGTGCATTGCGGTTTGGGCACGCGGGCTCAAAAAGGTTTGCCATCACTGACCTAGGTGGTCAGTGAAACCTTTATTTATAGACATTATCACTTAACTAAATCTATCTAATATTTACAACTTACCAATCTTTATTGGAGAAATACGCAAATTTAAATTATTCAGTCTTACCTCAATAAAATTAATGAGTATTGTACTGCCTATCAGCCTAAACGGCTAGATATGAATAATGTACGATCTTAGGGATATAATTGTAGGTTTTATAGGTTAGGAACACTATTTTATATCCAATAATACACAGCCCCCCGAAACGTTTCACCACATCTGTGGCTTTGTCAAGAGGCACATGGGCTCATGTCCTTTGGGTAGTGGTATTATTGATAATGTTGGTATTAGTATACTGGTTTTGTCTTGTATGATGTGGGGTAAAAGTTTTGTGAACAGCCCGGTATATAGTAGTTAATCCATCACTGCATGTATATATTTATGTTTAAATAGGATTCAGGATTTCTTAGGGAAAAGTTCCATTTACATGCCAAAATCTGGCCATAGTTTGACTTGTAATGCTGCAAATATTTTGTGCTGTAAACTGCCAAAAGATATGACCCAAATTAAAAAAAAGTTTTTTTGGACTATTCCTTTTGGTAAGGGGAGATGTGTTACGGCAGGTGGTAGTGGATCCTCTGGACCTGTGTGGAAGATGACGTGAGCCATACAAGAAAGCGTAGTCTAAGGTGCCGCTGGAATCACCAGAGCCCGCCGCAAAGCGGGATGGTCATGCTGCGGCAGGCGGCACCCAGGTCGACTCAACCACACAGGCTGCTAGGTGTATCCTGACGCAGGAGAGATGACAGGAAGGCAGGACAGGCGGCACAGAGGCGTAGTCAGGTCGTAGCAAGGTCAGTAGGCTGGCAGCACAGGAGTGTAGTCAGGTCACAAGCGGAGTAGTCAGGAACACAGACTACTGCTATTGCCTCTTGACAAAGCCGTGTGAACGGTGAAACATGTCGAGGGGGGCTGCTATCTGATTTTAAACACAGAGGTGTCTCTTCCTATCTGTATGGCACACTGCAGGTGCATACAGCAAATTAATAATTGAGCTACATCGTACTCAGTGACAATTCTACATAAGGAGAGAAAGACACCCTGATTTTTTAATCTAGTGTGTGAATTAATAAAGTTAGACCTTTTTAATATATGGGAAATTAGGGAATTAGTGGATCACTGTGGTGATCTTTTGGTGAATAATTGTTCATCCACCACTGGCACACCAGAAGAGACTGGCAGAGGAAGGGGAGGAAGAAGATGATGACCATAGACAACAAAGAATGGTGAAGTCCTCGTAGACTCAGAATCCTTGTGATTTGGGAATTCTGCCCAAGGTAAGAGATCGACCCAATCATTCTGTCGAGCTGAGACAAAATGGCGTTGTTTTGTGGGTGGTAGGAAGAAAAAAAGTCCAGCTTGATTTTAAGACGAGAACAGAGAGCCCAACAGAACTTGGAACAAATTGCACTCCTCAATCAGAGATGATGTGAGATTGAAGGCCATGAAGGGGGAAGATATGCTGAAGAAAATGTTTCGCCAGTTGCAGGGCAGATGGCAGACCAGGCAAAGGAATGAAATAAGCCATTTTGGAAGAACGATCAATTACAGCCTAAATGACCGAATTGTTACTGGAAGGTGGCAAATCAGTAATAAAGTCCATAGCTAAGTGAGACCATGGAGTTTCCGGAATAGGCAAAGGTTGTAGAAGGCCTGCTGGTCTCTGCCTGGGAGTCTTCGCGTGAGCATAGATAGCACAGGAACAGACAAAATCTGTGACATCGTGTTCAAGGTTCGGCCACCAGTAATGCCGAGAAATAAGTTGGATGGACTTCTGTACTCCAGAATGACCCACCAGCAAGGAAGAATGTCCCCAATTCAAGACTCTTCGTCTCAGTTCAGAAGGCGCAAAAGATTTCCTAGGAGGAACTTGCAGAAGATTGACAGGCATAGCAGAAACCAATCGCTCAGGTGGAACAACTGCCCTTCAGTATGTCACAATACGTGTTGACATTATGGTCCCCTCAATGAACTGTAGTTCTCCAGTGTCACAAACACTGCCACACACGCTTGACACCATCTGAACTAAATAACTTTATCTTGGTCTTATTGGACCATAGAATATGGTTCCAGTAATCCATGCATTTAGTCTACTTGTTTTCAGCAAACTGCTTACAGGCTTTCTTGTACATTATCTTTAGAAGAGGCTTCCTTCTGGGATGACAGCCATGCAGACCAATTTTAGGTAATGAGGGAGTAACTGGTTTGGCTACTCAGCCTCTGGTGGACCCTTGTGGCTTAGCTGGACACTTTGAATATATATGCATTTAATTTAGCAGCTATTAGCTTTGGGGTGTTCCAAAATTGGTACAGCCATGCATTTGTATAGTGGGTGGGGAACCAACTTTAACCTTTGCACTTTACCACTGGTCTGTTATTGTTATTTTACTTCTGTAAGACTATTTTGTTTGTATTCTGCATATTTTAATAATGTTTTATGATCATGTCTGTGTCTACAGTTTGTTGTCTTATCCGATTATAAAGCCCATTTTTATGTAAAGCAACAATTCTTTTTTTGAGATTCTCAGAGGTGCCATGTCACAAATTTTCAAAGTGTTGGCGATGTAGTCACTTGTAAATTACAATAAATACGATTAATACTTACTTGTCTTGCTTTTTGACCTCTATAGGCGTGCCTTAGATCACGGTTATGACAAACCTCAGCCATTTGTTATATATATGAAGTTTGTATGTATGGTTGTATAATGTTTCAGGTAAGTACTCACGGTTGAAGCCCCGAGCACAAGTAATTAAGCCCGCAGGGCTGTGTATGTGGGAGGGGCGGGGGCTATATAACACCCAGGATCCCCTACCTCGGGGCGTGTGTTGCTTTTGTACCCGCCAAACCCCCCCCCCCCACCTTTTTTTTCTTCACTTCCATATAGGGTATGCCCTCTATAGGCGTGCCCTTGATCACGGTTATGGCAAACCTCAGCCGTTTGTTATATATATGAAGTTTATGTATGGTTCTATAATGTTTCAGGTAAGTACTCACGGTTGAAGCCCCGAGCACAAATGAACTTTATCCTCAAAGGTGGCAGCGAATAATTGTGCACATATAATATTTATTATTCACTTGTCTTGAAACATTTTATGGGAACATATTAAAAGTGAAGTTTTATATTTCTCACTATTCATCAGTGCTTTATACCTAATTAGGTGGCCTTGACGTGGCGAGTGGGCTTGTACTTTTTGATCAAAAATGTATACTAACTAGGGATCGACCGATATCGTTTTTTTAGGGCCGATACCGATAATCGGTGCAGGTTAGGGCCGATAGCCGATAACTTATACCGATATTCCGGTATAAGTTATCAGCTATTAAACCCCCTGCGACACTGCTGCAGATCATTGATTTAAAGCGGGCGCTTTAAATCAATGATCTGCAGTGGCTTTTGCGGGGCAATAGGCCGCCGCCGCCACCACCCGCTTCTCTCCCCTACCTGCCAGGGTGCTCCGGGCCATCCATCCATCGTTCCTGTAGTGTCCGGGGGCGTTCCGGGTGGAGGGTGGTCCGGTCCGGGCTGTCCTTCTTCTCCGGCGGGCCTCTTCTCCACTCCGGGCAGGCTCCGGCCTAGTACGCTGCATAGACGTCGCTGCGCAGTGACGCCCGTGCGCAGTGACGCCCGTGCGCAGCGACGCACCTGACGTCACGGCGTAGCGGCGTCTATGCAGCGTACTAGGCCGGAGCCTGCCCAGAGTGGAGAAGAAGACCGTGGGAGAAGAAGGACAGCCCGGACCGGACCACCCTCCACCCGGAACGCCCCCGGACACTACATGAAGGAAGGATGGCCTGGACCACCCCCATTACGGGTAAGTTTCATTTTTTTATTCACTCGGAGGGTGGGGGAGGGGCCCGACCGGTATAGCGGTATGGGAAAAAATCCATACGGGTATACCGCCTAGCATCACGGTGGGGGGTGCGACGCGGTGCGGTGGGTCAGAGGTGCGGTGCGGCGGGTCGAGGGGGTGGCGGTCGCGGTGCGGTGGGGGCGGTGCGGGGGGCGGGGCATTATCGGCAAGATAATTGCCGATACCGATAATGCCCAAAATCGTGATTATCGGCCGATAATATCAGCCATACCGATAATCGGTCGATCCCTAATACTAACAACCTGTTAGTTTTTGATATTATGCTGAGAAGCAATCAGATCATTATATATAAGATTGTAGATGTGCACCATGTCTGTTTTCTACCCGAATTCACAATCCAATATACTGTGTGAAGACACGGATCAGTGCATATAACATATTTTCACAACTATTTTAGGGGAAACCCCCTAGGGGGAACCCTTAAACTAAGTACCTCCTAAAATGTAACTTTTATTTGTCCTATTAAAATATTAAACTAAATAGTAATGTGTAATTTTCCTTATGATGTAATCTACACCACTAATTATTTAAAATCACAGCCTCAGATCAGCTCCCCTTGTAATATAGTAGTAACTGCAATTCATGTCAGAACAATTGCACAGTGATCATCATCTTGGAATATGATGAACTGTTAATGGGGAGTTGTTAGTGGCTGCTAATTAAAAAACAGAGCATTAGCCAGCATATAACATATTTTATCCTAACAATATTATTAAAAGTTAAGTTTTACGTAATGCATATCCTCAATACTTACTTGTGCACACTCACACTTTTACATAAGAGACTGTTTTCTTCTGCCTACCTGCCTCAGCTGCTATTCTGATCCTGCCACTCATCTGTTACATTTTTTCACCCACCTTCATCACCGGGTACTGGTATTGCCACCCACCGCCCCACTATGTCACCAGGTCACTTTCAGGACTCCTGATGCTGCTGATGCCAGCTCCAGGCTGTCTCATACTGCCACCATATGTTATCCTCATGCTGCTACCATCTCCAGGCTGTCTCATTATGCAACTATATAGTTACATAGTTACATAGTTAGTACGGTCGAAAAAAGACATATGTCCATCAAGTTCAACCAGGGAATTAAGGGGTAGGGGTGTGGCGCGATATTGGGGAAGGGATGGGATTTTATATTTCTTCATAAGCATTAATGTTATTTTGTGCCATGAATTTATCTAATCCTGTTTTAAAGCTGTTAATTGTTCCTGCTGTGACCAGTTCCTGAGGTAGACCGTTCCATAAATTCACAGTCCTCACGGTAAAGAAGGCGTGTCGCCCCTTGAGACTAAACTTTTTCTTCTCCAGACGGAGGGAGTGCCCCCTCGTCCTTTGGGGGGGTTTAACCTGGAACAGTTTTTCTCCATATTTTTTGTATGGGCCATTAATATACTTATATACGTTTATCATATCCCCCCTTAAACGTCTCTTCTCAAGACTAAACAATTGTAACTCCTTTAATCTCTCCTCATAGCTAAGATGTTCCATGCCCCATATTAGTTTAGTCGCGCGTCTCTGCACCCTTTCCAACTCCGCAGTGTCCCTTTTATGGACAGGTGCCCAAAACTGAACAGCATATTCCAGGTGAGGCCGTACCAATGCTTTATAAAGGGGGAGTATTATGTCTCTGTCCCTTGAGTCCATGCCTCTTTTGATACATGACAATATCCTGCCGGCTTTGGAAGCAGCAGCCTGACATTGCATGCTATTCTGTAGTCTGTGATCTACAAGTACACCCAGATCCTTCTCTACCAGTGACTCTGACAGTTTAATCCCCCCTAAGACATACGATGCATGCAGGTTATTAGTACCCAGATGCATAACTTTACATTTATCCACATTGAACCTCATTTGCCAAGTGGATGCCCAGACACTTAGTCTATCCAAGTCATCTTGTAACTTATGCACATCCTCTATAGACTGTACTGTGCTACAAAGCTTGGTGTCATCTGCAAAGATAGAAACAGAGCTGTTAATACCATCCTCTATATCATTGATAAATAAATTAAACAACAGCGGGCCCAGTACTGAACCTTGGGGTACACCACTAATAACCGGGGACCAATCAGAGTACGAATCATTGACCACCACTCTCTGGGTACGATCCATGAGCCAGTGTTCAATCCAGTTACAAACTAAAATTTCCAAACCCAAAGACCTTAACTTACCTGTCAGACGTCTGTGAGGGACAGTATCAAACGCGATATGGTCTCCTCATTCTTCCGCCAACTCCAGGCTGTGTCATTCAGCCACTAAATGGTCTCCTCATGCTGCCGCCACCTCCATGCTGTGTCATTCAGGCACTATATGGTCTCCACATGCTGTCGCCAACTCAAGGCTGTGTCATTCAGCCACTATATGGTCTCCTCATGCTGCCAACTCCAAGCTGTGTTATTCAGCCACTATATGATCTGCTCATGCTGCCACCAACTACAGGATGTGTCATTCAGCCACTATATGGTCTCCTCATGCTGCTCCCACCTCCATGCTGTGTAATTCAGCCACTATATGGTCTCCTCATGCTGCCACCAACTCCAGGCTGTGTCATTTAGCCACTATATGGTCTCCTCATGCTGCCGCCACCTCCACGCTGTGTCATTCAGCCACTATATGGTCTCCTCATGCTGCCACCACCTCCACTTTGTGTCATTCAGCCACTATAAGGTCTCCTCATGCTGCCAACAACTCCAGGCTGTGTCATTCAGCCACTATATGGTCTCCTCATGCTGCCGCCAACTCCATGCTGTCATTCAGCCACTAAATGGTCTCCTCATGCTGCTGCCACCTCCAAGCTGTGTCATTCAGGCACTACATGGTCTCCTCATACTGATGTCACCTCCAGGCTCTGTCATTGTGCCTTCTTGTGTCTGCTTTGCGACAGTGATTCTAATAGCGATGCCTCTAATCTGCATGTCATATTGAATAACAGTATTATTTCATTAACCCAGCACACACCCTATGCTTGTTACAGCAAGGCAAAGTGTTCTACACCCCTTTTGAGGCTCTCTGTAGGCCAGAAATAGCCGTTTATAATAGTGATTCACCACAAATAAATTTGGGCCGAATTGAATTTTTCTAAAATTCGCTCATCTCTAATCAGTTGAGTTCTAGCACAATCCAGAGAAAGTCTCATTTATGATGAGAGGAGGAGGATCTGGGCTACAAGCTTAAAATAATTTTAGAAATTAAGAATTTTTTTTTCTACAATTCTTAGAAAATTTTTAAACAAGTATAACATATGTGAATCCAAAACAGTTTAGATAGTTTGATCAAAGGTGTTGTCCATTGTAAGTACACCAAAGGAGGACAGTCATGTAAACAAGCATAAAGCTTATGAGTTTTTGGGAGTATAATAGAGGCTTATGAACAGGTCTGTACATGAGCATTGTGGTTGAATAAAAATAAAATAAGGGCTTGTACATCGGTAGCCAAGAAGGCTAACACGACTGAATGACTTCAGTAAAGATACGCTTAGGAGTCCCTCTATCTACGGAGATACATACCAGCCTCATCCAGCCATTATCACAACTAAATGCCACGTTTACAAGAGATTTGTGTGTGATAGTTTTTCTGGTCTGCGTCACTGCTTTCTGGGATTTGTAGTGCAACAACAGACTTTTGCAAACACTGACAGGAGGCCCCTATGTGCAATCAGCCCTCAGATTAATGTTTTTCTCTGTTTGTAATGTGATTGATTTTCTGGTCTTCACACTGCTTGCTGGTATTTGTAGTGCAACAACAGACTTCTGCAATTACTGACAGGATGCCCCTATGTGAGCCCACAGATTAATCTGGTGCTCTGCTTGCTGTGGTATTAGAATTTGTGAATACTCTCAACAGTGCTTTCTGCCTCTTACCTCTTTCTCTCTCCCAAATGATGGCCACAAGCAGTACATGGGGCTTTATCTATGTCTATTAGTTTATGTCCTATTGACCTGGGAGCTGAGTGACACATAAACCAGCAAGCAAATCATTGTATTAACCTGGGGTCATACCAAAACGCCATGTGTTTCTCATACCTTGTGTAATTATTGCGCACATTTCCAGGTTCAAGTGAAATGAACCTGACAATGTTTGAAAGTTCTGTGAGCTGCGGCCACCCCAAAACTCAGGTCAAATCTGGGCTTATAGATCTTGGCTCGTTCATCTCTAGTGATCATACCACTGATCATTTAGTGGCAGGTCATTGATTTATTCCACATTACTAGTCTGTAAGATATGCTGAACACAGATCAGAGAGGGTTCCTGAATGAGGTGCACCCAACTATCATCTTAACATGTTTCAACAGGGTATATCTCTAGTATAAAAATCATTTCAGCAACTTTTTATTATGGAAAACTAGGCTGAAGTAAATTTGTCCATTAAATATCTCTACATGTGATGACCTTCCAATGCCACAGAATCATTCTATTTTTGTCCAATGTACTCACATTATACACAAATATACATGTGTAGATTAATGATCAGCTCTACTGTTTCTTGCAATCTTTCAGCTCTTTGCATCTCAATCGATCTTTTTCTCTTTGCCCGCATTGTACTTTCTATATTTAGTGCCTCTCAATGTCAGGTTTTCATTTCACTCACTCAGCCCTTGCACACCCATTTATGTGAACACTGTGCAAGGATTCCTCAATGTCTTCCTTCTCCCTCTTCGCTTTATTAAGATGTACATATAAGGTATAAGGATAAGCCTTTTAAACTTGGTCAATAACTTAGACATTTCCTCACAGTACTCAAGTCCTTTTATAGCAAAATTTGTCTGTTGGAAAGTATTAGAAAAAAAACAAGTATATTAGCACTGGGTTTCTGGAGCTCTTAAGAAATCCATATTTTAGTAAAGGAAGGAAAAGGTGGCAAACAATAAATAAGAATAATCAGTCCTAAAATCAATCAGAAAGTGAATGTACAGTGGTTCTAGAACAGAACAAAAATGACATTAAAGAGTTGAGTATACACACTATAAACACCTTCCCACTAGTTAATAATATTCCAGCAAATGGGACATGCTGGTGTGGGACTATTTCTGTTAAAAGTATTTCTGAAATACTTCATAATGTTCTCCAAATGTTGCTACATTATTTCCATTGGGATTTTATATTCATACTAGCTGAGTACCCGGCGTTGCCCGTTTTTTCCTTCCTAATCCTTGTTGGGGAGGAAAATAAACAAAAGAGGCAGCTTTTGACTTCATATCCCGTCCTCATATATTGTTGCCAACCCCATATACCGTCCTCCTATTCCGACCTCCTATCCCGTCCTCCTATTTCAACCTCCTATCTAGTCCTCCTATCCCGTCCTCATATCTCGACCTCCTATCCCGTCCTCATATCTCGACCTCCTATCCCGTCCTCCTATACAGACCTCCTATCCCGTCCTCATATCTCGACCTCATATCCCGGCCCATAATACGTGTACCAGGTATTGAAATCTCTCCAGCCGTATGGAAGTTATGTGGGAACATACATTTCCCATTGATTTGCATGGGAGTTTAAACGAAAAACCCCACCCTCACAAATGGAAGTAGTTAAGGGTTAAATGAAGGGTCGGGGTTTTTGTTTAAAACCCATACAAGTCTGTGGGAAATATATGTTACTGCATAACTTCCAAATGGCTGGAGATATTTCGATAATACTTGGTCACATGTTACCTATATGTCCACTTAGAATATAAGATAGTTCATTTAACCCTTAACTACTCCCATTTGTGAGGGTGGAAGTGGAAAATGTAGGGAAACCTTAGTATATACCGTGGAAAATAAATTGTAGGGAGTTAAAACCCACAAAGAAACCTACACTCCACTCTTAGTTAATAAGGGCTATTGAATATATATATATATATATATATATATATATATATATATATATATATATATATATATATATGAAAGAGAACCTAAAACTTAAAGAAAAGGGGAAAGTAGTGTCCAAAAAGTGGCAATTGTATTGCGATCGAGGGAACACAAAATTATATAGAGAAACATTAAAGGGGTACTCCGGTGGAAAACTTTTTTTTATAAATCAACTGGTGCCAGAAAGTTAAACAGATTTGTAAATTACTTCTATTAAAAAATCTTAATCCTTCCAGTACTTATTAGCTGCTGAATACTACAGAGGAAATTCTTTTATTTTTGGAACACAGTGCTCTTTGCTGACATCATGACCACATTGCTCTCTGCTGACATCTCTGTCCATTTTAGGAACTGTCCAGAGTACGAGAAAATCCCCATAGTAAACATATGCTGCTCTGGACAGTTCCTGAAATGGACAGAGATGTTAGCAGAGAGCACTGTGGTCATGATGTCAGCAGAGAGTTCTGTGTTCCAAAAAGAAAATAATTTCCTCTGTAGTTTGTAGCAGCTAATAAGTACTGGAAGGATTAAGATTTTTTAATAGAAATAATTTACAAATCTGTAAAAAACTGGGGATGTGCAGCTCACAATTAACTAGCCGAGGTAAGAGGGCTGTACATCTACACCTGGTGTTGTGATAAGGGAAACAAAACTAAAAAAGTAGCCAACCCCTCTAGGCTAGCATCAGTTGCCTGATACAGTGATGTAATGGTAAAAATGATGACTGGATCGTGCTTCAATTATAATATGAAAGTGCAAATTTATTACACAATAAAATACATATAAAATATAAACAATAACTCCTCGAAACAGGGCCTTTGTGTTTCGAGGAGTTATTGTTTATATTTTATATGTATTTTATTGTGTAATAAATTTGCACTTTCATATTATAATTGAAGCACGATCCAGTCATCATTTTTACCATTACATCACTGTATCAGGCAACTGATGCTAGCCTAGAGGGGTTGGCTACTTTTTTAGTTTAATTTACAAATCTGTTTAACTTTCTGGCACCAGTTGATTAAAAAAAAAAAAAAAAGTTTTCCACAGGAGGGGTATTCCGGCACTTAGACATCTTATCCCCTATCCAAAGGATAGGGGATAATATGCCTGATTGTGGGGGTCCCGCTGCTGGGGACCCCCGTGATCTTGCATGCAGCACCACAGATAAAATCAGTCCCCGAAGCATGTTCACTCCGGATCTGATTACCGGCGACCACGGGGCAGGCGGAGTGTGATGTCACGCCTCCGCCCCCATGTGACATCACGCTCTGCCCCTCAATGCAAGCCTATGGGAGGGGGCATGACAGCTATCACGCCCCCTCCCATAGGCTTGCATTGAGGGGCGGAGCGTGATATCACACGGGGTCGTGACGTCACACGCCGCCTGCCCCGTGGTCGCCGGTAATCAGACCCGGAGCGAACATGCTCCGGGGACTGATTTTAACTGGGGGTGCTGCGTGCAAGATCACGGGGGTCCCCAGTGGCGGTCCTTTGGATAGGGGATAAGATGTCTAAGCGCTGGAGTACCCCTTTAACCTCACATTGCTGTACTTCATACAGATCTTTACCCAGTTAGAACTTCTCCCTTTAGGACTCAAAACCTTGTATCATAAATAAATCCAGAACCTGCCACTTTAGGAAAATAAAATGAATGCAAATTGAAAAATAAAAAAATACATAATAGCTTTAGAATTGATATTATTTTCACATTATGTAAGAAATGTAACTGAATCATCAACAGTGAATTATATTGCAAAATCAGCTGGTCCTAGACACTACTTGGACACCATGTACAAACAACCAGGAAATGTGACATCATCCAAACAGTATTAAGGAGTCTGGCTATGTCCATACAGGGAGGGAGGTACAACTAAATATACTAGTAATGTAAACACACTTTTTATATACTTAGTAACCTTCCACACTGAATACTTCAATAAAGGTTATACATAATGTCTATGACGATGAAAATTGTACTGGTCCTTTATGTCAAGCAAAAGAAAACCCCAGCTTGCCTATTTGTTAACTAGTTAGCATACATCCAAAATCCCTTTAATGGCTTGGTGAATAATGGACACACCCTGGTTGGTATTTACTGTATGTTTGTATCTTATGCTCTACTTTTCATCCTAGAACAATGCTACATCACTAATTTCACTCTAGGAAATAGTACCAGCCATACATAGGAAGAGTAATCCGATGATGTCACTAGCTTCTGGAGCAGTTTCTAGGCAATGTTTAAAAAAAAAAATAAAATATATATATATATATATATATATATATATATATGTATATGAGCACTGCCTGGTCAGCAAGGACAATAGAAAAAGTGTTCACTAAAGAGGGTGATTAATAATTAGTTTAGTTTTTTTGTACTTTTAAGTTTTTTTAACATCCCTTTATTTTATTTGTGTAGTCATGTTTAGGCTATGACAACTATGGCTTTATTACAGGAGAAATTATGGATATAATTGATTCCTTCTGTAACATATTTTGATGGATTCTATTGACTTATGATAGAACTATTACCTTTTATTACAATATTTACAGTAGGAGCGATTTCTTAGAAATGTATGTAGTGGATTAAAACAATGAGTGAATGAGTACATACATTTAAGCTTTTCCCTAGGCAGAAAAGTGAATTAATACTTGGCTTGGTATGAAGTACCATAATTAATTCTTAATGCAAATATTCTGCTTAAATATGATCCACTACAGGTGACATGCAATCTCTAAAAGGATTATAATAATAAAAAATAAAAAGTATACTCAAATGTCAATAGCTATTCATATAAGCTGTAAGAAGCATATGTAGTTCCCAATGCCAAAATCACCCAACTGCAAAAAGATACCTGTAAACCAGGGCTGCTAAGTGATGCTTTAGAGTGATGGAAAGAGCAATCATTGTTATTAATGAGACTCTTCACAAGGGTATCACACTGCCATTAGTCGTATGTTCACCAACTTCTTTATAAGCCACAGTTAAACACTTTATTAGATTACATATATTAAATGCTCGCCCTAGAAACTACTTAAAATCACGGCCCAAAAACTACTCATAATCACTATATAATAAACAGCTCAGTCTTTTAAAGGAGTAGAAGAAATATTAAACAACATTAATATACAGCAACCTAAGAAATACATAATAAGCAGTTCACCAAAACCATGGCAGAAATCTATGAAAAGCAGCAAGTGCTGAGCAAACAAGGGATCAATTTATTAGATTGAAGACCAAAATAGAAAAAAAAAAATAGATTAATTACATGTAGTATGACTTCCAAATAGGAAATATTCAAAAGGTTAAAAAAGATGTGTGCAAATCTCTATTCTTTTTGTCTAATTTGTTTTGTTGTTTGAAAATCCACATATAATTTTCTTCCCTTGGGATTTAATAGAAAACGGAACACAGACTACAAATATTGAAAGTGCTTTATTTTACTTCTAGGAAACATGCAAAACGTGTTGCTCATGATGCATTAAAAGGAGTACTCCCCTGGAAAACATTTTTTTTTAAATCAACCTGTGTTACAAAATTAAACATATTTGTAAATTACTTCTATTTAAAAATCTTAATCCTTTCAGTACTTATCAGCTGCTTTATGCTCCAAAGGAAGTTCTTTTCTTTTCGAATTTCTTCTCTGTCTGACCACAGTGCTCTCTGCTGACACCTCTGTCCATGTCAGGAGGAGCAAATCCCCATAGCAAACCTATCCTGCTCTCAACAGTTCCTGACATGGACAGAGGTATCAGCAGAGAGCACTGTTGTCAGACTGAAAAGAAACCCAAAAAGAAAAGAACTTCTTTTGTATTATACAGAAGCTGATAGGTACTGGAAGGGTTAATATTTTTAAATAGAAGTAATGTCCCATATGGGCAGGGAACAGTGAAGCCCTAATTCACCCACAGCCACTGTCCCTACCTATTTCCCCTCCGCCCTAAGTGAAGGAACAACAACCACAATGACAAAGCCTCCCTGCTAAATGCTAGGGCAGCATTGTCAAAATATTAAAATACAAAAACAGTAGCAGCTGGAGGCACACAAACTAACAGAGATACACTAAGACACACACATTCAAATCAATGTCAGTCTAGCCGAGGTCGGTACCAGGAAATAGAGGAGTACAGGAACGCAGAGCAAGAGAAGAGTCAAGGGAAAAGCCAAAGCTCAATCAACAAGCAGGTATCCAGTAAGCAGGAGGTGTCAGCTAAGGTATAACCTTTTACAGACAATGAAATGATCCCTACTCCTAGCTTATATGGCAGGTGATCAGGGATACACCTCCCTGAAAGGTAGCAGAGCTGAGAACCACACCCAGATGACACATGTGAGCTCCAAGCAGCCCCAGCCCAACATTTAACTCTTTGTGTTTGGCCAGAGCCAGACATTACAAGTAATTTATAATTCTTTGATACAAAAGTAGAAAAAGTACAAGTCTGGCACTGCTATGCAGGTGAAGGCAATATACTTGGTAATATGGTATCCGCTGATTTAGGCATGGATGGAGACTATGCAGTGTATGCTATGTCGGGGTGCTGGTCAAGAAAGTACAAATCGCTACGGAATCAGAACAATGTAGAAAAACCGCACTCACCAGATCTTCGTGCATAGATAACTTTATTCCGTGAAGTATAAACGTAGAACACAGGGGACAGGCAGTCGGCAGGAACGCTGGGGAACACGAGGTGTAGTTACAGCTGTTTCACAGGAACGCAGACCACTTTGTCTAACTTTAACTGTTTAACTTTCTGGCACCAGTTGATTAAAAAAATAATTTCTACCGGAGTACCCCTTTTAATGCAAGTTCCATATCAGAAAAGACAGTTACAATGAAAGGGGGCCCCATCTTTCACCTTGAAAGGCGAGCAGACGGGACCAGGAATCCTGTATTGGTTTTAAGGTAGGGTTCCTTTAACCCCTTAAGGACCAAGCCCATTTTCACCTGAAGGACCAGAGCATTTTTTTGCACATCTGACCACTGTCACTTTAACCTCTTAAGGACGCAGGGCGTACCTGTATGCCCTGCGCCCGGTATATAACGCGGGGTCACGGTGGCCGGGTCGGTCCCGGTGGCTAATGATAGCCAGAACCCTGGGCTAAGAGCGTGAGGCACTAATCGTTGTGCCGCGCGCTATTAAGCCTTTAGACACGGCGATCAAAATTGATCGCCACGTCTAAAATTAAAGTGAAAGCTTCCGGGCAGCTCAGTCGGGCTGATCGGGACTATCACGATAAAATCGCGATATCCTGATCAGCTAGGATGCGAGCGGAGGTCCCCTTACCTGCCTCCGTCATGTCCGATCGGCGATCGATTGCTCCAAGCCTGAGATCCAGGCTTGGTCAATCGACTGCCTAGAACAATGATCAATGAAAAGCTATGACTTTTGCAGGGATCAGTGTAAAAGATCAGTTTGTCCAGTGTTATAGCCCCCTATGGGAGCTATAACACTGCAAAAACAAAAGTGAAAAAAAAGTTAATAAAGGTCATTTAACCCCTAATAAAAGTTTGAATCACCCTCCTTTTCCCATATAAAAAAAAAACTGTGTAAATAAAAATGATGTGCAAAATCCAATAGACCACCAGATGTGGTCCAAAATTACCCTGAGGTCCCAACCATCAATTAAAATGACTTTATTAGTCAGGTACACTTGAAATAATAATATTTATAACTGTGCACTTAGTGTCAAAAATCATAAGATGAAAAACACACACATTTAAAAACACTGTTTGCTAGTGACCATTTGTTTCCGAATGATAAGAGCTCTAAGGGCTCCTTTAAATATGGTCACTTAGCAGGGAGCATTTTAATTAGCTATTCTCCTGATCCGCTGACATAGGCAAAAACACACAGCAATTTAAAACCAGTGAACTATGCCCCCCTCAACGTTTCACCACCTAAGTGGCTTTGTCAAGAGGTATGTGGGCAATGGCATCCAAAACGCCTACCTGTGTATTTATCACCTCTTGTGGTGATGTCATATCTAACCTATCCAATCCCAAATCCCTTCCTGCAGCCTCTAATTCCCTCTATCCAATCCTAATACCATGATATATTATTGACATTTCCACAGACCAATGATATAGATAAATTCTCCCAGCCTATCGGGAACTGCCACTTGTGAAGACCCAATATGCGAGAGAAGCGGATATCCGATGCGTACGTCATATGTAAACAATGCGCACATGGTGCTGCGCAAGATCTTAGATGTTATCGTAGCTCTGGCGGCGCTATGCACATGCGTATATGTGCGCTACACGCGTGCGCACACTGCAGTGCGCACTAGTGGCTGCACAATGTCTTTGTTATTCTGATAGTGCTCCCGATCACTGCGCCTGTGCCTGGAAGCTGCACAGCAAATTGATGCACAGGGACTTAGAGTTTACAGCTGTCTAGAAATCAATGGTAATAGATACTCATAGTATTAATAACTAATTTATGTAGAATCTTTAATAATAGAGAGCTATGTTCATGAATGTACCAAGGGCCAAAGGATTGGCAAGTGGGACTCAGTGTAACATCTTTATAATGTCTAATAATCATAGAAAGCCCATTGTTAATAACTGGTAACACTCCGTACTGTCAAAGGGATTGGGTTGGTTCCAGAGGTATTGGGATATTTTAAAACATTAGAAACAGGTCGGCTATGTGTTTAATCATCTGATCAAAATTATTAGTCTTCATAAATAATTGCATAGACGAATCGTCAGTCTTTGTTGAATTCTATGACTCATAGGAAGGAGGCAAAAGCAAAACCCTCATTAAGTCCCTGAGGGCATAAACTCTGTAATTTATATATCCATTTGGCCTCAGTACGCAGCAGTTTTTTGTCAAGGTCTCCCCTCCTGGGGCCTAATTTGCATTAGATAAAGCCCCCAAATTTTAACTGGGAAGGATCTTTAGTGTGATAATCCCACAAATGTCTTGCTAGCGTTGTATCGACTCTATTTCGAATCACACTAAGATGTTTAGAAATTCTTCTGCGGAATTGTTGAATAGTTTTCCCCACGTATATCTTGTGGCACTCACATTCTGCTATGTATATAATCCCAGATGTCTGGCAGTTGATAAATTATCTTATGGTATACCGGTAATTGTCTACTGGATTGGCAAAAATCTTTTTCTTAGGTACGTATCGACAAAAGGTGCAACTTCCACACGGAAAGGATCCAGTTACTGTCGAACTTAACCAGGTCCTGGGTATCTCTTCCGTACACTGGCTTTTTCAAAAGATGTTCACATATATTTTTACCTCTCCGATAGGTCACCAGGGGGCGATCTGTGACCACCTCCTTAATTTCAGAATCTGCCTTAAGTATCGGCCAGTATTTTTGTAATATGGTTTTTATTTGTCTGTGATTGGAATCAAAATTACCAATACACCTAATAACCTTTGAAGTTGTATTTTTACTGGTAGTCTTCAATAGATCCATCCTGTCTGTCGCACTGGCCCTGGCATAAGCCCTATGTAACATTTATTTTAGGGTATCCCCGTTCTGTAAATCTCTGAAAAAGAATATTACTTTCTCTCTGGAACGACTCATCACTAGAGCAATTCCTACGGGCCCGCAGATATTGGCCCGTAGGTATCCCCCTCTTGAGGGGGGTGGGGTGGAAGCTTGTCCATTCTAAAAAGCTATTCGTAGAGATAGGTTTTCGAAAGACTTCAGTCTCGACACTGCCATCAGACTCCAAGGAGATTTTAAGATCAAGAAAATTGATAGTTGTGGTGTGAATTTCAGAAGTAAATTTCATGCCTACAGTGTTAATGTTAAGTTCAGTAACAAAGTCGTGAAAAAGTGACTCAGTGGCATCCCAGAAAAGTAAAATGTCGTCAATGTAACGACCCCAAAAGAAAATGTGCTGTGTAAAATTAGAAACACTGAGTCCCACTAGCCAATCCTCTGGCCCTTGGTACGTTCATGAACATAGCTCTCTATTATTAAAGATTTTATATAAATTAGTTATTAATACTATGAATATCTATTACCATTGATTTCTAGACAGCTGTAAACTCTAAGTCCCTGCGCATCGGTTTGCTGCGCAGCCTCCAGGCACGGCCGCAGTGATTGGGAGCACTATCAGAATAACAAAGACATCGCGCAGCAACTAGTGCGCACTGCAGTGTGCACACGCGCGTAGTGCACATATACGCATGCACATAGCACCGCCGGAGCTACGATAACATCTAAGATCTTGAATAGCACCATGTGCGCATTGTTTACATATGACGTACGCATCGGATATCTGCTTCTCTCGCGTATCGGGTCTGCACAAGTGGCAGTTCCCGATAGGCTGTGAGAATTTATCTATTTCATTGGTCTGTGGAAATGTCAATAATATATCATGGTATTAGGATTAGATAGAGGGAATTAGAGGCTGCAGGAAGGGATTTGGGATTGGATAGGTTAGATATGACATCACCACAAGAGGCGATAAATACACAGGTCGGCATTTTGCATGCCATTGCCCACATGCCTCTTGACAAAGCCACTTAGGTGGTGAAACGTTGAAGGGGGCGTAGTTCACTGGTTTTAAATTGCTGTGTGTTTTTGCCTATGTCAGCGGATCAGGAGCATAGCTAATTAAAATGCTCCCTGCTAAGTGACCATGTTTAAAGGAGCCCTTAGAGCCCTTATCATTCGGAAACAAATGGTCAATAGCACACAGTGTTTTTAAATGTGTGTGTTTTTCATCTTATGATTTTTTGACACTAAGTGCACAGTTATAGATATAATTTCAAGTGGACCTGACTAATAAAGTCCTTTTAATTGATGGTTGGGATAGGGTAATTTTCGACCATCTCTGGTGGTCTATTGGATTTTGTAGTATATTCACCCTCCAACCATTGGTCTCTTTAAAATGAATCAATAAAAATATGTGGTATCGCCGCGTGCGGAAATGTCCAAATTATAAACATATATTGTTAATTAAACCGCACGGTCAATGGCGTACGCGCAAAAAAAATTCCAAAGTCCAAAATAGCGTATTTTTGGCCCTTTTTTATATCATGAAAAAATGAATAAAAAGCAATCAAAAAATCGGATAAATACAAAAATGGTACCAAACAAAACTTCAGATCACGGAGCAAAATATTAGCCCTCATACCGGCCTGTACGCGGAAAAATAAAAAAGTTATAGGAGTCAGGATATGACAATTTTTAACATATAAATTTTCCTGCATGTAGTTATAATTTTTTTTCTGAAGTACGACAAAATCAAACCTACGTAAGTAGGGTATAATTTTATCCATATGATAATTTTAACCATATGGTAATTTTAACCATAAAGATAAGGTGTCATTTTTACCGAAAAATGCACTGCGTAGAAACGGGAGCCCCCAAAAATTAAAAAATGGCATCTTTTCTTCAATGAATTTTTTCTCGGTTTCGCCGTGGATTTTTTGGGTAAAATGACTAATGTCACTGCAAAGTAGAATTGGTGTCACAAAAAATAAGCTATCATATGGAATTTTAGGTGCAAAATTGAAAGAGTTATGATTTTTAGAAGGTGATGAGGAAATAATGAAAAAAAAAAGAACAGAAAAACCCTGCATCCTTAAGGGGTTAAGCATTAATAACTCTGGGATGCTTTTACTTATGAATTTGATTTTGAGATTGTTTTTTCGTGACATATTCTACTTTAACATAGTGGTAAATTTTTGCCTATACTTGCATCATTTCTCGGTGAAAAATTCCAAAATTACATTTTTCTAACTTTGAAGCTCTCTGCTTGCAAGGAAAATGGACATACCAAATAAATTATATATTGATTCCCAAATACAATATATCTACTTTATGTTTGCATCCTTAAGTTGACATGTTTTGCTTTTTGGAAGACATCAGAGGGCTTCAAAGTTCAGCAGCAATTTTTTTAGTTTTCACAAAATTTTCAAAATCGGAATTGAGCCAGAAAAGCATAAAAAAACACATGGCATACTGTTTTGGAAACTACACCCCCTCAAGGCACGTAACAAGGGGTCCAGTGAGCCTTACCACCCTACAGGTGTTTGACGACTTTTCGTTAAAGTCCGATGTGTAAATGAAAAAAATGTTTTCGCTAAAGTGCAGTTTTCCAAATTTTACATTTTTTGCAAGCGGTAATAGGAGAAAATGCCCCACAAAATTTGTAACCCCATTTCTTCTCAGTATGGAAATACCCCATGTGTGGATGTCAAGTGCTCTGCTGGCGCACTACAATTCTCAGAAGAGGAGGAGCGCCATTGAGAAGTCAGGGGCCATGTGTGTTTACAAAGCCAGAACAGTGGACCCTATATTGAAAACTACACCCCTCACAGAATTTAATAGGGGGTGCAGTGAGCATTTACACCCCACTGGCGTTTGACAGATTTTTGGAACAGTGGGCTGTGCAAATGAAAAATTTAATTTAGGGTAACACCAGCATGTTAGTGAAAAACTTTTTTTTTTTCATTTTCCCATCCAACTATACCCCTTATGTTTCATTAGGGGTGTAGTTTGCAAAATGGGGTCACAAGTGGGTATTTATTGTTTTGCATTTAGGTCAGAACCGCTGTAAAATCAGCCACCCCTGTGCAAATGACCAATTTAGGCCTCAAATGTACATAGTGCACTCTCACTGGTTGTGCGTCTGCAGAGCATTTTACGCCCACATATGGGGTATTTCCGTACTTAGGAAAAATTGCGTTTCAAATGGGGGTCATTTTTTTCCTTTTACCGCTTGTGAAAATAAAAATTATGGGGCAACGCCAGCATGTTAGTGTAAACATTTTTACTTTTTTACACTAACAGGCTGATGTAGACCCCAACTTTTCCTTTTCAGAAGGGGTAAAAGGAGAAAAAGCCTCCCAAAATTTGTAGTGCAATTGCTCCTGAGTACGGAAATACCCCATATGTGGCCCTAAACCGTTTCCTTGAAATACGACAGGGCTCCGAAGTGAGAGAGCACCATGCACATTTGAGGACTAAATTAGGGATTGCAAAGGGGTGGTTATAGGGGTACTCTACACCAGTGATTCCCAAACAGGGTGCCTCCAACTGTTGCTAAACTCCCAGCATGCCTGGACAGTCAGTGGCTGTCCAGAAATGCTGGGAGTTGTTCTTTTGCAACAGCTGGAGGCTCCATTTTGGAAACACTGCCGTATGATATGTTTTTCCTTTTTATTGGGGGGGGGGAGGCAGTGTAAGGGGGTGTATATGTAGTGTTTAACCCTTTATTATGTGTTATTGTAGTGTAGTGTAGTGTTTTTAGAGTACATTCTGGCGGGGGTTTCCAGCGAGTTTCCAGCTAGGAGTTTGCGCTGTGGTGGACTGACAGACCATGCATGCTGGGAGTTGTAGTTTTGCAACAGCTGGAGGCACACTGGTTGGAAAACCTTCAGTTAGGTTCTGTCCTGATGAAGGGCCCGTTTCGGGTCTGATACGCGTTGATCTATGCTTGAAATAAATGTTATCTTCTATGGAAATTGGTCTACTTTGTTAGACTGACTATCTCGAGGGATCTGGCGCTTGGAATAAGTTTCTTTTTTGTTTCTTCTGCTGCCTACACTAATACCGGACCAGACGCTGCCTGGGATCGGGGGAATCAAGCTGCAGGATCCCATTTTATGATATATGTGATATTAAATGTTGTGCTCTGAGCGCAACACCACAGGGTGAGTGTTTATACCAGCATCTTTCTACCTGTGCCTAACGTACTTCACCAGGGGCGCTATTGTGTTCCTTTTTTTTTCTCTTTTTTTCTGTTACCTAACTCAGTATTTTCCAACCAGTGTGCCTCCTGCTGTTGCAAAACTACAACTCCCAGTATGTACTGATTGCCGAAGGGCATGCTGGGAGATGTAGTTGCGTACCTCCAGATATTGCATAACTATAACTCCCAGCATGCAGAGTTAGCTGTTTGCTGTTTGGGAATGCTGGGAGTTGTAGTTTTGCAAGATCTGAAGGGCCAAAGTGTAGAGACCACCGCACAGTGATCTCCAAACTGTGACCCTCCAGATGTTGCAAAGCTGCAAATACCAGCATGCCCAAACAGCAAACTGCTGTGTGGGCATGCTGGGAGTTGTAGTTTTGCAACATCTGGAGGGCTACAGTTTAGAGACCACTGTATAGTGGTCTCAAAACTGTAGCCCTCCAGATGTTGCTAGGCAACTACTCACCGGCTTTCGTAGGATCGCCCCACCAGGGAGCTGCACCAGGGAGCCGCATCACCGTCATCTGCCACCCGCCGTCAATCGCCGATGGATAAGTGGACCTTCAACACGGGTCACCATTGGTTCCCCCGCTCTGTCCGGACTACAGTGGGTGGGCAGAGTGGGGGAACCAAACTTTAACCCCCCACGCGCCCCCGATCTGCTATTGGTCGGTCACTTCTGACCTACCAATAGCAGGGATAGGAGGGGTGGAACCCCTGCCACCTCACTCCTATCCCTTCAGGGGGGATTGGGGGTGTCTTATATTCAGGGTCACAGGGTCACCGGAGACCAGTGTGACCCGGAATTGACGCAAATCGCCGGTGTGAATTCCTGATCGCTGACATGGGGGGGACCCCCCTGAGCAGTGGCAGGGGATGCCTGCTGATAGATATCAGCAGTCATCCCAGTCCGGTCCCCATCCGGCGGTGGTCCTTAAGTACCAGGACGTCAGGGCGTACCTGATCGCCCATGGTACCTAAGTGTACCCCTGCCAGTAAATTTCTACCTATTACAGCTGACTGCCTTCACCTAGGTCTGCCTTCTGAGCAGCAGCAGTTCTTTTCCCTCTCTGAATGCTGCGTCAAGAGGAAGACAGCGCAGCAATGGAAGCACTGCTGAGGAGAACTATTTAACTGGCGAAAGCTCACAGTAGCCAGAAATGGCTGCTAAGGTGCGTGAGCGAGTTTGAGCCTGTGCCAAAGCGCATGATGCATTCCTTAGAAGCTCCTGTGAGCAACCTACAGGAAGAACTACATGCTGATGAAATGTTGGGACCGGCAGCTTCTGTTCCTCCCTCACATCCACCTCATGTGGTATTGTGAAAGTGTACCAGGTAGCATTCAAGCACGCCTGCTCTGCTGTCCAACCACAGCAAAACAACTCATAGGTGGAGACAGCTTAGCTCCCTACAAGTGCTACAAGTGGACTGCAGCAGCAACCATCAACATGCGCTGCACAAGTAAATGGTGGAACACCATGTGTAGGCAGCTCACCTGCCTTGTCTATTATCCCTTCCCCTTAAAGACTAATAAATGTATGGGTCAATGGATGCAGACCTAAGTTAGAGGGGTAATCCGGTGGAATTATTTTGATATTTTTTTTAAACAACTGGTTCCAGAAAGTTAAACAGATTTGTAAATTACTTCTATTAAACAATCTTAATCCTTCCAGTACTTATTAAGCAGCTGTATACTACAGAGGAAATTCTTTTCTTTTCAGATTTACTTTCTGTCTGTCCACAGTGCTCTCTGCTGACACCTCAGTCTATGTCAGGAATTGTCCAGAGTAGGAGAAAATCCCCATAGCAAACATATGCTGCTCTGGACAGTTCCTAAAATGGATAGAGGTGTCAGCAGAGAGCACAGTGGACAGACAGAAAATAAATCCAAAAAGGAAAGAACTTCCTCTGTAGTATACAGCAGCTAATAAGTACTGGATTGATTAAAAATTTTTTAATAGAAGTAATTTACAAATCTGTTTAACTTTTTGAAGAAAAAGGAGTAAATCCAGCTCAAGGATGCTTCTAATCACAGCTTTATTTCAAGCCAGTGCACATAGACAGGTAGACAATGACATGTTTCAAGTGAAGGTGCGCTCTTAGTCGTATACTGATTACACAGATACACAGGTTTATATAGGGGAAACAATTCCATCGGGTCATGCCGGGGGAACCGTTAACCCCTCACAGGTACATGTCTCACAATAAAACTTCCAAGTTTATTCAAATCGTCTTAAAAATATGGATTAAAGTGATAGACATACAAGATATAAAAAGTATATATAAAACAACAGCAACATGAAGTTGGTATACAACAATAAACCAGTGGTCTGAACTACAGCACATCAAAAATGTAAGATCACATCTTGGCGTCTGTTCAGACCAGACGGAACTCGTGTGGCTAAAGTTAGAATCCAGAATATTTCTCTGTTCAACCAACAGCTTCTGCCTGTGGTCACCTCCTCTCAAGGGAGGATTAACGCTCTCAATTGCGGAAATGGTTAAAGATGAGAAGGAACCATTATGAACTTCAGAACAGTGTCTAGATACAGCAGAAACATTTTTTGAGGCAAAGTGTGGAATGTCTGATACATGTTTCCATATTCTTACTTACAATGGGGTTGTGATACAACTCACATATTGCATTCTGCAAGTGGTGCATGACACTAAATAGACCACATACGTGGAATTACAATTAGTATACAGTTTAATAGTGTATGTTTTACCAGTTACATAAGAATCAAATGTTTTGGTTACATTCATCACACTGCAGCACGTACAGCGATTGTGTCCACATCTATATGATCCTTTATATGTAAGCCATGAAGAAATGGTGGGACGTGATGTCTGAAATAAACTTGGGGACACCAACTGACCAATGGTTGGTGCCCTCTTGCAAATACAACTGTATCCAGATTTAGAGACACATGAGAAGAGCGGGTCAGAAAGTATCATAGACATATATTTATGCACCACTTAACATATAGAAGAAAATTCAACACTGTATGCTGTGGGAAATACTACTGGAGATACATCTGGAATCACCGCTTTTGTCTTACCCTGTGTCAGTAGACTGGAACGATTCTTGCTGAGAGCGATTTTCTTTGCTCTAGTGAGAGACCACCTGGGGTAACCTTGTACTAGGAGTCTGGATGTAATACAGTCAGCTTCCCTCAAAGAATCTGTGTCTGTAGAGCAATTTCTGCGTGCAGGTATCATCTCACCCACCGACAGGTTCTTGATAACATGCGGTGGGTGAGCTATTTGTAGAACTGGACAATAAGATTAATGAGAAATTAACCATGTTGGAACCATTGATTGGTGAAACCAAACAGATCAAATACCTAAGCGATGTCCAGGACTACAAACTTAAAGGGGTACTCCGGGGGAAAACTTTTTTTTTTTTTATCAACTGGTGCCAGTAAGTTTAACAGATTTGTAAATTACTTCTATTAAAAAAAATCTTAATCCTACCAGTACTTATTAAGCAGTTGTATACTACAGAGGAAATTCTTTTCTTTTCAGATTTATTTTCTGTCTGTCCACAGTGCTCTATGCTGACACCTCAGTCTGTCAGGAACTCTCCAGAGCAGGAGAAAATCCCCATAGCAAACATCTGCTGCTCTTGACAGTTCCTAAAATGGATAGAGATGTCAGCAGAGAGCACTGTGGACAGACAGAAAAGAAATCAAATACCTAAGGAATGTCCAGGATTACAAACTTAAAGGGGTACTCCGGTGGAAAACTTTTTTTTTTTTTTTTTAATCAACTGGTGCCAGTAAGTTAAACAGATTTTTAAATTACTTCTATCAAAAAATCTTAATCCTTCCAGTACTTATTAGCTGCTGAAAACTATAGAGGCAATTCTTTTCTTTTTGGAACACAGAGCTCTCTGCTGACATCACGAGCACAGTGCTCTCTGCTGACTTCTCTGTCCATTTTAGGAACTGTCCAGAGCAGCATATGTTTGCTATGGGGATTTTCTCCTCCTCTGGACAGTTCCTAAAATGGACAGAGATGTCAGCAGAGAGCACTGTGCTTGTGATTCAGCAGAGAATTCTGTGTTCCAAAAAGAAAATAATTTCCTCTGTAATATTCAGCAGCGAATAAGTACTGGAAGGATAACATTTTTTCAATAGAAGTAATTTACAAATCTAGGAAAATAAAATATACCAGTCCTCAGTGCACTAACTTTTCAAAGAGTTATATGGTATCAGTCTGGGAAATGCCAAGAAAAGAATTCAATACGATGTACCAAAAAATATTAATTTAATAAATGTACCTCAATATATAAGATATGAATGTCAGGTGACAATTAAAATATAATTTTTAAAATATTAGTGTTAATAATGTGCCAAACGTGGGGCCCCACGTTGGCACCTAAATACGCTAAACGGATACCACCATATAACTTGGTAAAACCAATATGTAAATATGGTCACTATTCACACCAGGAATAGAAAAAACGCACAATGGCTCAAATGGAGCCTAGAAAGAATTGTATCCCCTATAACGGGGTGAATTATCCTACAATGCAAGGAACAACCTGTAAATAAAAATACAGCCTACAAATGTAAATATAGTGTAAAACCTGCAAATAAAGTACAAATAAATACAATGTGAATCCTGCAAATAAAATACAAATAAATACAAAATATGACGCTGATGGTATGAAACAACTGTGGTTTCCAGTGATAACCATATGTTCTGTCCTGTAAATGAATATATTGAGGTCTTAATATAGTCTTGTGTGAATAGTGGCCATTTTCATATGTCCCGCATATAATGAAGCAGTCTTTCTTTTTTTGCCAATTGTATCCACTTAAGGATGGTAAACTGTATCAGTGTTTCCGTATACTGTACTCTCTAAGATTGCTGTATTAATGCTGTATGCGGTGAGTGGCATGAAAGTGCCGACAATTCATTCACAGCTATTACGCTTTATACTAAATAAAGCGTAATAGCTGTGAATGAATTGTCGGCACTTTCACCGCTCTTACGATCTGGTTGACTGTGTAACGCTCAAGCTGGGGTGGCGATGTACGGCCACGTCTCCCTCAGCGAGCTGCGAGGTTGTTGGTGTTGTTGGTGTTGTATTTGGAAGCCGGATCCCACTGAACCATATTCACACTTAGCACCTATCCTGGTGCGTCTTTTACCCGCTAACATCTATGAGGACTTATTGTTATTGATACCTCGGGAATGAAAGAATTGCCTTATATCCACCTGGGATGACTGACCATATGCTGATCGTCTGCTGAATAATACTATTGGAAAAGTTAAAAGACTCTAATATCTGCTCAAACCAAACGTCCATCACAAAACAGTCAGCTGACCTGCAATCAGCTGACTGCTGACGTCAGACGCTGCCGAGACACACGCTGACCGGCCGAGCACCGCTATCCTCGCAGCTCGCTGAGGGAGACGTGGCCGTACATCGCCACCCCAGCTTGAGCGTTACACAGTCAACCAGATCGTAGGAGCGGTGAGTGGCACGAAAGTGCTGACAATTCATTCACAGCTATTACGCTTTATACCAATACAGCATTAATACAGCAATCTTAGAGAGTACAGCATACGGAAACACTGATACAGTTTACCATCCTTAAGTGGATACAATTGGCAAAAAAGAAAGACTGCTTCATTATATGCGGGACATATGAAAATGGCCACTATTCACACAAGACTATATTAGGACTGCGATATATTCATTTACAGGACAGAACATATAGTTATCACTGGAAACCACAGTTGTTTGATACCATCAGCGTCATATCTTGTATTTATTTGTATTTTATTTGCAGGATTCACATTGTATTTATTTGTACTTTATTTGCAGGTTTTACACTATATTTACATTTGTAGGCTGTATTTTTATTTACAGGTTGTTCCTTGCATTGTAGGACAATTCACCCCGTTATAGGGGATACAATTTTTTCTAGGCTCCATTTGAGCCATTGTGCGTTTTTTCTATTCCTGGTGTGAATAGTGACCATATTTACATATTGGTTTTACCAAGTTATATGGTGGTATCCATTTAGCGTATTTAGGTGCCAACGTGGGGCCCCACGTTTGGCACATTATTAACACTAATATTTTAAAAATTATATTTTAATTGTCACCTGACATTCATATCTTATATATTGAGGTACATTTATTAAATTTATATTTTTTGGTACATCGTATTGAATTCTTTTCTTGGCATTTTCCAGACTGATACCATATAACTCTTTGAAGAGTTAGCGCACTGAGGACTGGCATATTTTATTTTCCTTGATTTAACTCCTTTTTTCCTCTTTTGGGAGGTATCCAGTTAACCTCGTACATTTTATGTTGTAGAGCTACGCATCCATATTTCTAATTTACAAATATGTTTAACTTTCTGGCACCAGTTGATTTAAAAAAAAAAAGGTTTCCATCGGAGTACCATATGTATTCACATGGCCACATGTAACTAACAAATCGGATACACCAAGATCTACCTTGAAAAAAATCATACAACAAAAACACAGGAAGCGAGAGTAGTTTTCACCACGTATGGGAAAAGTACTGCAGTTAATGCAATTCTGTGTGCCCGCTTGTGTCACTCACCGCATGTTATCAAGAACCTGCCGGTGGGTGAGATGATACGGGCACGCAGAAATTATACGGGCATGCAGAAATTGCTCTACAGACACAGATTTTTTTGAGGGAAGCTGACTGTCCAGACTTCTAGCACTAGGTTACCCCAAGTCAGCAAGAATCGATCCAGCTTACTGACACAGGGTAAGACAAAAGCGGTGATTCCAGATGTATCTCCAGTAGTATTTTCCACTGCATACAGTGTTGAATTTTCTTCTATATGTTAAGTGGTGCATAAATAAATGCCTATGATAATTTCTGACCCGCTCTTCTCATATGTCTCTAAATCTGGATACAGGTGTGTTGCCAAGAGGGCACCAACCATTGGTCAGTTGGTGTCCACAAGTTTATTTCAGCATCACGTCCCACCATTTCTTCATGGCTTACATATAAAGGATCATATAGATGTGGAAACAATCGCTGTACGTGCTGCAGTGTGATGAATGTAACCAAAGCATTTGACTCTTATGTTACATAGTTAGTACGGTTGAAAAAAGACATACGTCCATCAAGTTCAACCAGGGAATTGAAGGGTAGGGGTGTGGCGCGATATTGGGGAAGGGATGGGATTTTATATGTCTTCAATTAATGTTATTTTGTTCCAGGAATGTATCTAACCCTATTTTAAAGCTGTTAAATTTTCCTGCAGTGACCAGTTCCTGAGGTAGACTGTTCCATAAGTTCACAGTTCTTATGGTAAAGAAGGCGTGTCGCCCCTTGAGACTAAACCTTTTCTTCTCCAGACGGAGGGAGTGCCCCCTCGTCCTTTGGGGGGGGGGGGGGGGGGGGGGGTTAACCTGGAACAGTTTTTCTCCATATTTTTTGTATGGGCCATTAATACACTTATATACATTTATCATATTCCCCCTTAAAAGTCTCTTCTCAAGACTAAACAATTGTAACTCCTTTAATCGCTCCTCATAGCTAAGATGTTCCATGCCCCATATTAGTTTAGTCGCGCGTCTCTGCACCCTTTCCAGCTCCACAGTGTCCCTTTTATGAAATTGTGCCCAAAACTGAACAGCATATTCCAGGTGAGGCCGTACCAATGCTTTATAAAGGGGGAGTATTATGTCCCTGTCCCTCGAGTCCATGCCTCTTTTTATACACGACAATATCCTGCTGGCCTTGGAAGAAGCAGCCTGACATTGCATGCTATTCTGTAGTCTGTGATCTACAAGTACACCCAGATCCTTCTCTACTAGTGACTCTGCCAGTTTAATCCCCCCTAAGACATACGATGCATGCATGTTATTAGTACCCAGATGCATAACTTTACATTTATCCCCATTGAACCTCATTTGCCAAGTGGATGCCCAGACACTTATTCTATCCAAGTCATCTTGTAACCTATATACATCCTCTATAGACTGTACCGTGCTACACAGCTTGGTGTCATCTGAAAAGATAGAAACAGAGCTGTCAATGCCATCCTCTATATAATTGATAAATAAATTAAACAACAGCGGGCCCAGTACTGAACCTTGGGGTACACCACTTATAACCGGGGACCAATCAGAGTACGAATCATTGACCACCACTCTCTGGGTACGATCCATGAGCCAGTGTTCAATCCAGTTACAAACTAAAGTTTCCAAACCCAAAGACCTTAACTTGCCTGTCAGATGTCTGTGAGGGACAGTATCAAACGCTTTAGCAAAATCCAGAAACACTATATCCACAGCCATTCCTCTGTCAAGGCTTCTACTCACTTCTTCATAAAAGCAAATTAGATTGGTTTGACAACTTCTATCATTAGTAAACCCATGCTGGCTATCACTTATAATACAATTATCCCCAATGTATTCCTGTATGTAATCACTTATAAGTCCTTCAAACAATTTACTCACAATGCACGTTAGACTTACCGGTCTACAGTTTCCTGGGGAAGACCTAGAGCCCTTTTTGAAGATTGGCACCACATTCGCCTTGCGCCAGTCCCAATACCAGACTCCAGTGAATCTCTAAATATCATGAACAGGGGTACAGATATTACTGAACTTAGTTCTGTAAGAACTCTTGGTTGCAATCCATCTGGCCCTGGAGATTTGCTTACATTTTTATTACTTAACTTACCTTGTACCATTTCTACATTAAGCCAGTTCAGTACATTACATGTGTTACCAGCACTGACCTGTGCAATGTCAGCTCCTTCTTCCTTAGTATATACAGAACTAAAGAACCCATTCAGTAGCTCTGCTTTCTCTATATTGCATGTGACAACCTCCCCATTATCATTATTAAGGGGTCCTACATGCTCTGTCCTTGTTTTTTTTTGCATTTATATATCTAAAAAAATATTTAGGGTTAGTTTTGCTTTCTTTGGCCACCTGTCTCTCATTTAAAATTTTTGCTGTTTTTATTACATTTTTACAGATTTTATTAAGCTCTTTGTACTGTTTAAATGTTATAGCTGACCCCTCAGATTTGTATTTTTTGAAGGCTATTTTTTTTGTTGTTTATTGCTCTTTTAACATCATTTGTCAGCCATGTAGGATTTAGTTTTAATCGTTTATATTTGTTCCCCTATGGTATATATTTAGCTGTATAGTTAATTAGAGTTGATATAAAGATGTCCCATTTACCTTCTGTATCAGTGTTTGACAACACCTCCCCCCAGTCTATGTCCTGTAGTGCAGCTCTCAGCCCAGGGAAGTTTGCCTTTTTAAAGTTATATGTTTTTGCCTTCCCCGCCTGTCTTTGTTTTCTAAATTTTAAGTAAAAAAATAACTATATTGTGGTCGCTATTACCAAGGTTTTCCTGCACAGTAACTTTACCAACCAGCTCTGCGTTGTTGGAAATGATCAGATCCAACAAGGCATCACTTCTTGTTGGGTCCTCCACAAACTGGCCCATAAAATTATCCTGCAATAAATTTAGGAATTGTCACCCCTTTGTAGTTTTAGCCAACCCCGGACCCCAATCTATATCTGGATAGTTAAAATATCCCATTATTACCACTGTACCTGCCCGGGCGGCCCTCTCTATTTGTTTATGCAGCCGGCTTTCTATCTCTTCAGTGATATTAGGGGGTCTGTAGATTACACCAAATATAATTTTTTCTGTATTTCCCTCCTTTTGTAATTCTACCCACAGTGATTCCACATCCTCAGAATCATCTCACACTATGGCATCATTCACACTGACTTTCATACCACTTGTTACATACAGACAGCCTCCACCACCTTTTCTGTTCATTCTATCTTTGCGAAACAATGTAAACCCCTGCAGATTGACAGCCCAGTCATGCGAGGAGTCCAGCCATGTCTCAGTGACCCCAACTATATCAATATGTTCCTCCAGTATCAAGGCCTCAAGCTCCCCAATTTTATTTGCTAGGCTTCTGGCATTTGTGAATATACACTTTACATTTCCATCCTTTATGTTATTGGGGTTAATGGGATTCAAGGGTGTAAGTTTTATTTTCCTATGAAGCCTATGCCTATTAACTATTCTAACCCATCCCTCCGCTTTACCCCCAGGTACATTATTAAGTCCCCCCTCTCTATCTACACTATCTTTGCAGTAGGTTCCCTCCCCCCAAGTCCCTAGTTTAAACACTCCTCCACCCTTCTAGCCATCTTCGCTCCAAGCACAGCTGCACCCTCCCCATTGAGGTGTAGCCCGTCCCTACGGTAGAACCGGTAACTGACAGTGAAGTCGGCCCAGTTCTCCAGGAACCCAAACCCCTCCTTCCTACACCAGCTTCTGAGCCACTTGTTTACCTCCCTAATCTCCCGCTGCCTCTCTGGTGTGGCTCGTGGTACTGGCAGTATTTCAGAAAATACTACCTTGGAGGTCCTCGCCTTAAGCTTGCGGCCTAAGTCCCTGAAACCATTTTTAAGGACACTCCACCTACCTCTTACTTTGTCATTGGTGCCAATATGTACTATGACTGCTGGGTCCTCTCCAGCCCCGCCCATCAACCTGTCAACCCGATCCTTGATGTGTCGAACTCAAGCGTCAGGCAGACAACACACTGTTCGGCGATCCCGGTCTTTGTGACAGATCGCCCTGTCTGTCCCCCTAATAATTGAGTCCCCCACCACTAGTACCTGTGTGGCCTGCCCTGCACTCCTCCCTCCCTCCTTACTGGAGCAGACACCCCCTGGTGTTCAGAGGCAGTATCCTGCTGCAGTTCTGCTAGCTCTGTAATGGCATCCCCCTCATCTGCCAAGCGGGCAAACTTGTTGGGGTGTGCCAGTTCAGGACTAGCCTCCCTGACACTTTTTCCCCTACCTCGCTTTCTAACTGTAACCCAGCTAACTGCCTGACTGTCCTGCACCTCTGTCCCACTATTCTCCCCCACCTCTACCCCAGAGAGTACCTGCTCAGTAAGCAGGAGACTCCTCTCCGGGTTGTCAATACGTCTCAATGTTGCAAGCTTCCTCTAGATTCAGGATCTGGGCTTCCAAATGAACAACTCGCTAACATCTCACACAGCAGTATGCACCCTCGAACTGCTGCTCAAGGATTGCATACATCGCACAAGATGTACACCGGACTGCATTTTCCAACATAGAGGCCATCTAGTTATGGGGATTTCACAAATGTATAGGCAAAAACAGACAGTCAAAATTACACTTAAAATTTTTTGTAGACCTTGTGGGTTCAGAAATTAACACTCACAGCGATCTCAACCTCCTGCTTTCAAACTCCAGTTTTTGAACTTCTCTTTCAAGCCCACTCTTTCACAGCAACACTCAGAAAGAGCAAGCTCAATAAAGAGTCCCAAGCTAAGATTTATACACCTGTGCCCAATCAACTCCTCCCCCTAGAGGTGGAACAGAGAAAAAGAGAGAGAAAAAAAAAAGCAGAAAAAGAGTGTTTAAACTGGTAACTGGTAAAACATACACTATTAAACTGCATACTAATTGTAATTCCACATATGTGATCTATTTGGTGTCATGCAACACTTGCAGAATACAGTATGTGGGCTGTACCTCAACCCCATTGAAAGTAAGAATATGGAAGCATTTATCAGACATTCCACACTTTGCCTCAAAAAATGTTTCTGCTGTATCTGGACACTGTTCTGAAGTTCACAATGGTTCCTTCTAATCTTCAACCATTTCTGCAATTGAGAGAGTTAATCCTCCCTTGAGAAGAGGTGACCATTGGTTTGATTTTGGAGGTCTGTGGTGAAAAAAAAGTTTTCCTGCAATCCAAGCACTGCTTCTCAACACTCCTCCTCCCTATATTTTAAAGGGTACCTCTCATCAAAAAAACCTTTTGATATATTATAGATTAATGTATGCAGCATAACTTTACAATTGCATGTTATTAATAAATATGCTTCTTTCTATTTAATTTTCCACTTTGAAGAAATGACCACTAGGGGTCTCCCTACCAGTCCTGGCAGCAAGCATTTCAGACTCGTGCTGGAGTCCTAAACACTACGAGCTGCCAGTCTGCTTTGTTCACAAAGGAGAACACTCAGAGCTGCCAGCCTGCTTTGTTCACAGCCTGTTTGGCTGTGAACAAAGCAGGCTGGCAGCTCTGAGTGTTTAGGACTCCAGCATGAGTCAGAAATGCTTGCTGACAGGACTGATGGGGAAAAATACAATAGAAAGAAGCATATTTTTCATTAACATGCTATTGGAAAGTTATTCAACATTCATTAATCTAAAATATATCAAAAGTTTATTTGATGAGAGGTACCCTTTAATGATACATGTGGCAGGAAATATAGGTAAAACACACACTCTGGAAATAAAAGGAAAGTGAAAGCTTGTTCACCACCACTTACACCCAAGATACTAGGTTATAGTGCTGGTGAACAGCTTTAAAAAGAGGGGTTACTCACATTTATTGGTGAAGGACTTGCTGAGTTAGGTCTATTTATTCCTATTGCACAGCTCTGCACAATGGAGGTGGGGAGCCGGCTTGCCAAACTCCCCTGAATCATCAATATTCACTTCCCAGCCCATCCCCTTGCCTTCCTAAGTCGTCCCAAGATTAGTTTGGGCCTCTAATACAAATATATGTTTGGATAAAATGTGTACACATATAAGAAGAGCCTTGGGAAAATGTATGCCTTTGATAGGAGGAAATTCTTACTGTCACTTTTACTTGGAAGGATTTACACTAGAGCTCTATCATGTGCATATTTCCCTTATTGGGTTAGACATCTTCATGGTTGCTTTGTAGACAATAGTGGAATCAAGTTTGTGATGTTTGGGGGGGGCGGGGACGTCATGTCTTGGCCGGCTGGAAACAGATGAGATTTTCCAAGTCAAGCATATTTTATGAATTGTGGTACTTATTTTGTTGTATATTTATTAAAACGTACATGCCACTTAATGTGGGCCGAACCTACTTGAGCCTTAGAGTGAGATTGAACAAACATCGCTATAATGTAGTTAGGGGGTATGATCTGCATAGTGTTTTGAGGTATGCTGATCTATGCCATAATCGTGATTTCTCCTCACTTACCATCCCCCCTATTGAACATGTTCCTGCTAAAGGTCCAAACAGATACAATATTTTACGTAAGCGAGAGAATTATCGGATCTTCAAACTGAATACTTTTACTCCCAGGAGCCTGCAAAAAGCCCTGCTTATCTTGTCCACAGTTTTTGTCCCTGCACACAGACACATAGGCAATAGCTGCAGAGACAAGACCAATGTATATTACAAATAAACATATAGGCCCAGATTTATCAAAGTTTGTAGTTTTTTTCCCTTAACTTTGACGCAACTCCGCTTATGTGCGTCTATTTCTTTGTTTACATCCCACCGCTCATCTTGACATCTTGCTCACGTAGACATTTTTTCACTTTTCACTTTCCAGTACACCCTGACTTATTAACTGCGACTGTCGAAGATCTAGGCGCATCTGATTAAAAAAATCCAGGAATCTACACCAGCTTGAACCTTGCTTATGTTTCTGCTTTTCTGACTACCTGATCACACTGATTTACATCCCCACCTTGTCTCCCACCCGCCCGCACCGCACATCTCCCATCTGTCTGCTACCTGTTGCAAGACTACAACTCCCAGCATGCCCTTACAGTGAGGGCATGCTGGAAGTTGAAGTCTTGTAGCAGGCGGGAGATGTGCGGTGCGGGCGGGTAGGAGACAAGTGGGGATGTAAATCAATGCTCCCGTCATTAAGTGAAGGATAGAATAGAATGTAGTATAAAGCCCATAAAATGTATTGAAAGGATTAAGATTTTTTAACCCCTTCCCGACCTATGACATACCTGTACGTCATGGGTGGCAAGGTGTTCCCGACCCATGACATACAGGTACGTCATGGACATTACTGCCGCTACTCGCGGCATCCCGCAGCGCCCGGAAAGATGGTGGCTATCACTGATAGCCAGCCATCTTACCGTGCGACCACGGGGGGTTTCGTCCCCCACCCCCCCCCCAGCAATCGCTGCTATCAGCTGGTCAAATCTGACAAGCTGATAGCAGCGTTTCGCTATCAGAATACTTAGCAGCGCGGTGTGTGAGTCCCGATCACGGGGATCGGGACACACACCGCTCTGCTAAGTGTCCCTGACCCGTCCCCCGGCGTCACTTACCCGTCGGAGCGGTGTCCCGAGCGGTGCCAGCGTCCTCCGTGCGGTCCCGGCGTCCTCCGTGCGATCCCGGCTGCGCTGCGTCCCGGAGGTGAGTTTCCGGCAGCAGTGCGGCATCTTCATTGGCAGCAGTGAGATCGCCGTAAAGCGATCTCACTGCTGCCTCTGAGAGTTTCAAAACTGCAACTCCCAGCATGCCCAGACAGCCTTTGGCTTTCTGGGCATGCTGGGAGTTGTAGTTTTGCAACATCTGGAGGTCCACAGTTTGGAGACCACTGTATAATGGTCTCCAATCTGTGCTCTTCCAGATGTTGCAAAACTACAAATCTCAGCATGCTCAGTCTGTCCAGGCATGCTGGGAGTTGTAGTTCTCTAACATCTGGAAGAGCACAGATTGGAGACCATTATACAGTGGTCTCCAAACTGTGGACCTCCAGATGTTGCAAAACTACAACTCCCAGCATGCCCAGACTGCCCAAGCATGCTGGAAGTTGTAGTTCGGCAACATCTGATCCTTCAGATATTGCCGAACTACAACTTCCAGCATGCCTTGGCAGTCTGGGCATGCTGGGAGTTGTAGTTTTGCAACAACTGGAGGCACACTAGTTGGGAAACATTGTCCGTTTCCTACCTCAGTGCCTCCAGCTGTTGCAATTGTTGCAAAACTATAACTCCCAGCATGCACTGACAGACCATGCATGCTGGGAGTTGTAGTTTTGCAACAGCTGGAGGCACACTGGTTTGGAAACACTAAGTTTGGTTGCAAAACACTTGAAAGTTTATTACTTAACTTAGTGTTTCCAAACCAGTGTTCCTCCAGCTGTTGCAAAACTACAACTCCCAGCATGCACGGACAGCCAAAGGGCATGCTCGGAGTTTGCAACAGCTGGATGTTTGCCCCCTCCCCCCAATGTGAATGTACAGGGTACACTCACATGGGCGGAGGTTTACAGTGAGTGCTGCAAGTTTGAGATGGCGCAAATTTTGCGCTGCAGCTCAAACTTCCAGCGGCAAACTTGCTGTGAACCTCTGCCCATGTGACTGTACCCTAAAAACACTACACTACACTAACAGTAACCTAAAATAAAAAGTAAAAAACACTACATATACACATACCCCTACACAGCCCCCCTCCCCCCAAAAAATGAAAAACGTCTGGTACGCTACTGTTTCCAAAACGGAGCCTCCAGCTGTTGCAAAATAATAATTCCCAGTATTGCCGGACAGCCATTGACTGTCCAGGCATGCTGGGAGTCTTGCAACAGCTGGAGGCACCCTGTTTGGGAATCACTGGCGTAGAATACCCCTATGTCCACCCCTATGCAAATCCCTAATTCAGGCCTCAAATGCGCATGGCGCTCTCTCACTTTGGAGCCCTGTCGTATTTCAGGGCAACAGTTTTGGGACACATATGGGGTATCGCCGTACTCGGGAGAAATTGCCTTACAAATTTTGGGGGGCTTTTTCTTCTTTAACCCCTTATGAAAAGGTGAAGTTGGGGTCTACACCAGCATGTTAGTGTAAAAAAAAAAATTTTTTACACTGACATGCTGGTGTTGCCCTATACTTTTCATTTTCACAAGAGGTAAAAGGGAAAAAAAACCCTCTAAATTTGTAACGCAATTTCTCCTGAGTACGGAGATACCCCATATGTGGGCGCAAAGTGCTCTGGGGGCGCACAACAAGGCCCAGAAGGGAGAGTGCACCATGTACATTTGAGGCGATTTGCACAGGGGTGGCTGATTGTTACAGCAGTTCTGACAAACGCAAAACAATAAATATCCACATGTGACCCCATTTTGGAAACTACACCCCTCATGGAATGTAATAAGGGGTGCAGTGAGCATTTACACCCCACTGGTGTATGACAGATTTTTGGAACAGTGGTCTGTGAAAATGAAAAATAAAATTTTTGATTTGCACAGTCCACTGTTTCAAATATCTGTCAAACGCCAGTGGGGTGTAAATGCTCACTGCACCCCTTATTAAATTCCATGAGGGGTATAGTTTCCAAAATGGGGTCACATGTGGGGGGGTCCACTGTTCTGGCACCATAGGGGCTTCCTAAATGGGACATGCCCCCCAAAAACCCTTTCAGAAAAACTCACTCTCCAAAATCCCATTGTCGCTCCTTCCCTTCTGAGCCCTCTACTGCGCCCGCCGAACACTTTACATACGCATATGAGGTATTTCCTTACTCAAGAGAAATTGGGTTACCAATTTTAGGGTGATTTCTCTCCTTTTACCCCTTGTAAAAATTCAAAAATTGGGTCTACAAGAAAATGCGAGTGTAAAAAATGAAGATTTAGAATTTTCTCCTTCACTTTGCTGCTATTCCTGTGAAACACCTAAAGGGTTAAAACACTTACTGAATGTCATTTTGAATACTTTGGGGGGTGCAGTTTTTATAATGGGGTCATTTATGGGGTATTTCTAATATTAAGATCCTTAAAATCCACTTCCAACCTGAACTGGGCCCTGAAAAATTACGATTTTGAAAATCTTGAGAAAAATTGGAAAATTGCTGCAGAACTTTAAAGCCCTCTGGTGTCTTCCAAAAGTAAAAACTTGTCAATTTTTTTATGCAAACACAAAGTAGACATATTGAATATGTGAATCAATATGTAATTTATTTGGAATATCCATTTTCCTTTCAAGCAGAGACTTTCAAAGTTAGAAAAATGCTAAATTTTCAAAATTTTCATGAAATTTTTAGATTTTTTACCAAGAAAGGATACAAATATCAGTGAAATTTTACCGATAACATAAAGTAGAATATGTCACGAAAAAACAATCTCGGAATCAGAATGATAAGTAAAAGCATTCCAAAGTTATTAATGTTTAAAGTGACAGTGGTCAGATTTTCAAAAAATGCCCAGGTCATGAAGGTGAAAATGGGCTGGGTCATGAAGTGGTTAATAGAAGTAATTTACAAATCTGTTTAACTTTCTGGCACCAGTTGATTTAAGAAAAACATTTTTTCCACGGGAGTACCCCTTTAAGATCTAGTCTATTCAGCAGTTCTGTGTTCACAGATATTCACACTTACTATAGTATCTATAATAGTATGACTACAGTACACAATAAAGCCATGAATTGGAAAATGCAAGACCACAAAGGGTAAACATAGGGATAAATTTGTTGTAAAAGTACCGGAAGACAGGGCCAGCCACATGGATGTGACATGTGCAGTCAGACATGTGATATGCAAGGGAAAACAATTAAAGAGAAACAAGGCACTGCCTGGTGCCATTATGCTTAAACAGGGCAGGTGTACATGTAGTGGAAAAAAATATTGCTTACCTTATGGTGTTGAACTCAGAGCTCAACACCTTGTAGCGCTTTGTGAGTTAGCTGGGGCTGCCACCGGCTGGGGCTGCCGAAGGAAGACTGAAGAAGAGGGTCTTTGGGGCGAACAACGTGGGTGGCCCAGATAAAACCACAGACACAGATGATAATAAAAAAGTGATTAATTCAAGACAACACATTTCGGGAGCTTGTGCTCCCTTTATCAAGTCTACTGACTTTTTTATTTTCATCGATGTCCACAGTTTTATCCGAGTCATCCATGGTGTGCACCCCAAAGACCCTCTTCTTCAATCTTCCTCAGAGGATTACAGTGAATCTCTACATGTGCAGTCAGACAGGAACATCTCTTGCTATTACTGAGGAGACCACTAAATGGCTTAGGCATCCAGGGTAGTTTCAGATGTATAAACTTCATATTCCTAAGTAGCTGAAACTAAGGATAAGCAGCTGAATAGAATACAGTTAGAAATGTTTAAATGAGCACTGTCAGATACAAAATCTTTTTATATGTTGTACATCTTGGTAAAACATTAACCTTTCTAATATACTTTTATAGAAATTATGAATTATGGCTTATAAAATCATGTCTTTGTCCAAGCTGAAGCACAGGCATGGACAAAGTCCAGTAAATGAGGGTGGGCTAGCACTAAAGAACTCCCCAGTGCTCCCCTGTGCTGGTGTAGAAACCTTCTTTCCTCTAGATGTAGAGGATATCCCTTGGTTATGGGTATAAATAGATCATGGGAGAGATCTCTGTACTTCCCCCTGATATATTTATACATAAATATTTGGTCACCCTTAAATTGTCTTTGTTCTAACTATAACCCTAATTTTAATAATCTTCTGGGAATTGTAATCCTCCCATTTCCCTTATTACTCTGGTTCCCAGTTTTTGAACTCTCTTTAGTTTTGTAACTGCTTCCAAATGAACAACTTGAACACATCTTGTACAGCAATACATATCCTTAAGCTGCTCTTTAAGGATTGCAAACATAAAGCAAGACAGTCAAACATGGAGATCATTTTAGTAATGGGGATAGCACAGGTATCATACAGACAGAACCAGACAGTAAATATTATAATTGACACATTTGGCTCTCCTCTAAATTCCCTAAATCTAAAATCCCTTAACCTCTTGGGGATGCAGGGCGTACAGACATGCCCTGCATCCCCGGTTCTTAAGGACAAAGGGTGTACCTGCACCAACTGGCCCCTTTTACCGGGTTTAAATCATTCTCACCAGTGAAGAACGGGTTAAAGCCGGTGGGTCCCAGTGCTATGGGCAGCTAGGACCCACGGCTAATGCCGGGCATGGCTGATCAGGCCGATGCCCGGCATTAACCCTTTAGACGCAGCAATAAAATTTGAGCTGATCGGGACTATGGCAACAAAATGGCAATGTCCCACTCAGCTTACCAGACAACGGGAGGGTGCTTTCCTGCCTCTCCGTTGTCCGAGTGCTGAGAAAACTGATCAATGCTATGCTATGGAATAGCATTGATCAGTGTAAGCGATCGCAAGATTGCACGTTGTAGTCCCCTATGGGGGCTAAAAAAAAAAAAAGTTTAAATTTTTTTTTTTAGAAAAGTTCATTAACCCCTTCCCTATTAAAAGTTGCAATAAAGAATAAAAATAATCATATGTGATAAATGTCCGAACTATTAAAATATAAGGTTAGCTAAACCACACGGCTGATGGCGTAGACATTAAAAAAAAAAAATACCAAAGTCCAACATTTTGTATTTTTGGTCACTTCATATACCATAAAAATATTAATAAAAAGCGATGAAAAAGTCCCATCAAAACAAAAATGGTACCGATAAAAACTACAGATCATGGCACAAAAAATAAAGTGATGTCATTATAAAGTACAATTGGTGATGCAAAAAACAAGCCCTTATTTGGATCTGTAGGTGCAAAAGGGAAGGAGGAAAAAACAAAAAAAGCAAAAACGAAAATTTGCTGAGTCCTGAAGGTGAAAATGGGCTGAGTCCCTAACGGGTTAATCTTAGGTCTCTACACTACATACTCAAACACACCTGTTTGTCATGTTGGCTAATTGCTGAATAAACTTCCAAGAATTGCTCGAACTTCCACGCTGGACATTGCCTTTTGTCTTTGCTGTTGCTCTGGATCGAGGGTCCGGTCCTAGTCTCGTGTCGTGGAGTGGGCGAGAGGGAGAGCTGTGTCTACCGCTGTTTGCCTTGTTTAAACACACTTGGTATGAAAATACACACCTAACACACTCACACACTGGCTTCTTTTGTTTGCTTTAAGGGTACGGTCCCATGTAGTGTATTTGATGCAGCTGCATATTTTCCTAGACAATGAAGTCAATAGGTAGCAAAAATACGCAGCAGCATCAAATATGTTATGTGGGACCGTCCCCTAAAGTTATCCAAAAGCCTCCTCTTTCTTGCAGTATCTGCTTAGAACTGAATGCAAAAGGGCACGTGCAAAATACACACACATATCTCACTGCAGAGCAGCATAATACATACTCTAGCAGTTGCAAAACATTGAAATACACACCTCAGCCACTGCAGAACATCATAATACAAACCTTAGCTGCGGCAGAACATCATTTAATTAAAAAAGAATAATTATCAATTATTTCCAGTTCTTGTGAAAAACTTTTGATATATCCTAGGTGTTCATTTTTTGGATGGAGAGGGATTTAAATTTTTATTAAAGGGGTTTATTTATAGTCTTTTTTTTAAGTTTTTTTTATTTTATACAATTTTTTAGTCCCTCTAGGACTAGTATGATAATTCATTCATGTACAGACTAAGTATATACAGTATGTGTCATGTTGAGTAGGGGACAGTGCAACCTAAGTTGAATCCCGTTCCTGCCTCTACCTGCTTGGATGATCCGCCATAAATGGAAGCCTTGGCAATGGTCCCTATGCTGGGTAAGTCAGGTCAAACAAAATGGGCAAGTAAAAGACAAATTAACAACACTAAACAGAATACCAGAAAACAAGCCAAGGGGTCAAATTGTAGATGACAAGTCAGAGCCAAATTTACAAAGGTAAACAGGCCAAAACAGGAAAGTAAAGTCAAGTCCAAATTAGAAGGAAAAGTCAGGGAATAGGCAAATGGCCAGGAGAAGCTGAGTAGTACAGTAGACTGGGCACCTGACTGCAGCAGTTGACTGTTTTTTCAATTCTCCCCACAGGAGTTGTGAGCACCAACACCATATATGATTGGCTGGCCACACTAAAAGTAGAATGACCTGCAGCTGTATGCCGAGCAGAGCCTGTTGTCATAGTGACAAGAGGATGCTCCTGACAGCACCCTGCTGGGAGTGATTGTGATGTGGGAGAAATGGAAGGCAAGTCTCTTACAATATGTATAGCATTGATCCATAAGATTGACACTCTGCTACTGATAGAGCCTTCCTATGGCAGCCTCTGTCAATAGAGTCCTGGTAGCTACATCTGCCTAGCAAAGGCTTTGGGCTGCTGTGACAATTTAACAGGGGGCAATCCGCACCACCAATGACACTTGGCCTCTTAGATGCTGCATCTATTTCTCTGCTTCAACAATTAGCAATGGCCCCCAGCTGCTGAAAGTAGCTGGGTTCCCATGGGTATGGAGTAGGCTCTATTGTTGAGCCCCACTCATAAACCCTTAACTGCATGTCCAACACAATTACAGTGCAGGCAGGCAAGCAGACCAACTAATCAACCAACCAACTAATTTATAATAAAAATCATTGACAATCATTTTCATTATCAAATAGTTGTTTCAGCTCTAGTTCTGTGGGCTTACAATAGCAGAGGAATACATACTAAAAGAGGTAGTGAAATCAAACGGTTATTACAGTGAGAAATAATTATCACCTATTCACTGGATAGGTGATAGCTGCTTGATCAGCGGTAACTCAGTGGTCAGCTTCCCACCAATCTAGCAGCAATCACCTATCCTACCTAGGTTTTTTTTTTTCTTTGCCTGAAGGAATCACCACATAAACTGTCCCCTTATTTTCTCCACCGCGAAGCAGTTTTTGTGGCATGAGTTATTTGATTTAAACAACACTAAAGGGTGAAAAATATGTGGATACAGGGTTTCACATTTCCCCACTGACTCCACAGCATTGCTGGCCTCAAAAAACGGCATGAGAAGAGTATGATTTTTTAGGGGCCTTTTTTTTTTCTTTATGTTTTTAACAAAACATGCTGTGTGGTGGCCCAGTACAGGAGTTGCTCCCCTGTACCCTTGCCGCCCTGTCAGGCAGCCTCCCTACAGTGTCCCCTGGGCACCCCTGCATCTGTTCCCCTTGCATATTCATTTGTATGTGTGTTATCTCCTGTAAATATACCTGTAATGTGTTATAGCTTTAAGAATAGTTGACATGTGATTAACCAGTTGTCATGTGATTGTAACCCAGTGAGGTTCCAGTGACCATGTGACCTATGGGACCCCTCCTAGTCTCTTCCATATAAGCCCTGGGAGGAGCTAGTTCTCTCTCTCTTAGCTCTTACTTTCTTGCATGCTGAGTTACAGTGAGGTCACATCCTAGGTGTGTGTCTGGAGTCCAGAGGAGGCCTAAAGTCAGTCAAGCAGCCATGAACTCTCAAGTCCATTGCCCCACAGGTCAAGTCAAAGCCTGGTAAGCTACAGAAGGGGTGAAGTCAGTCATAGTCCATCATAGTCAAGTCAGTCCAAGTCATCCTGTCTCAAGTCAGCATGGCCTGCATCCAGATTGTCCAAGTCCACTATAAGTCCCAGCAAGCCCTAAGGTCTCTGAAGTCACTGGTCACCTCTGTGGGCCTAGCCAAGCTATATAGATTTTTACACCTTTCTGACTCAGTAAAGTTGCCTTTGTACCGTAACTTGGTGTCAGAGTCATTATTTGCCCCTGTGCCTAGCCCAGGATCCTGCGGTATTCCTTCGGGTGGTGTAGAGGATAAACCACGCCCTGGCGTCACAAACACAATGGGTCAATGCCATCTTCCCCTAGGGTAATACCATCTGCCCTCATCACACCCACACAGCTGTATCTGTTTTCAACCTCAAGGTTAGGTTCACATTAGCACTACACTATGATAAACATGTAATAACTAGAAATAGACAGTAAGGCTTGTTGGTCAGCTTAACAGTATTATTGAAAAGTAGCCAAGTAGCCTTCTCTGGGATAAGTTTATTTAAGTAATGGATATTTTGTGTCAAATAACATACTGTCAGACATTTAACATCAGAGGAAGATATTAATGATCAAGCGATCGAGAACCAGCAGGACAGCAGTCGGAAGTCTTTTTATTACTCCCAGAGGAAATGAACTTGCCCTAATGGTCAGTTGTCTTTTGGTGAAAGCAGTTTCTCTAAGAGTTAATTCAATGTGACTTTATTTCCCACCACCAAGAGTCACCACCTCCTTCTCCTGTACACTTCTCTGCTTTCAGCAGCAAAATGTCAATAAGATGCTGTAGCGGATAACAGACTCATTACCTCCCTTTATTCTCACTGTTATACTTTGTTGGTCTGTGATAAGACATTTGATAAAATGGATTGTTGCTGTACTGTGCCCACAGATTATCACTTCGAGAGAATGCCTTGTAGTTCTACTGAGAGTTTTACTTTATAAAAATAATCCAGCATATAAAGTAACTGCAAAGAGGCATATAGTACTTTTGGGTCTATAATATTCTGATATATTGATCGCTATATCTATACTCATATGCCTTTGCTAAATGCTATATACTCTTGCTAAAATATTGCAGAAGAACTGTTTTATATACTGTTATATATACTGAATATATTGTTAATTAAACTGCACAGTCAATGGCGTACGCGCAAAAAAATTCCAACATCCAAAATAGCGTATTTTTGGTTACTTTTTATATCATGAAAAAATAAGCGATCAAACAGTCCAATCAATACAAGAATGGTACCGATAAAATCGTGTACCTATATAAGTAGGGTATCATTTTAACCATATGGACCTACAGAATAAAGATAAGGTGTCATTTGTACAAAAAAACATACTGCGTAGAAACGGAAGCCCCCAAAAGTTATGTTGCACAAATAATTTTTTTTCCGTTACGTGGATTTTTTTGTAAAATGACTAATGTCACTACTAATGTTGGTGGCACAAAAAAAAAGCCATAATATGCAATTTTTTTGTGCAAAATTTAAAGTGGTATTATTTTTAGAAGGTGAGGAGGAAAAAATGAAAATGCTAAAATGTTAAAACCATGCATCCTTAAGGGGTTAGGATGACAACCTTGGATGGAGCCAAGATACAAGAAGTTAGCAGTTGAAGTCTAAACATTGGGCTTTGTGGAAGGATGGAAACAATCTCAAGATAGAGAAGATGCAACATGAGTGACCTATGCTACGCCATGCTCAAATGACCAATCAGCTTATAACTTGATGATTTGATGAGATAGTTTTACCCTCCCCTTTTTGTAAATTGTAAAAAAAACTAATGTGATTTTCTAATAAACAGCAGAGCCCCTTGGGAGTCACTGCTGAGAAGGGGATTTATACCAACATTGTCTGGTGTGAATTTACTTATTTCGACACTCAGCAAAATAGCACAGCGGTAGTCACTCACAGTTTAAAGGGGTACTCCGCCCCTAGACATCTTATCCCCTATCCAAAGGATAGGGGATAAGATGTCAGATCGCCGTGGTCCCGCTGCTGGGGACCCCCGGGATCCCCGCTGCAGCACTGCGCTATCCTTACAGCACAGAGCGAGTTCGCTCTGTGGGTAATGACAGGCGATACAGGGGACGGAGCAGCGTGATGTCATGGCTCCACCCCTCGTGACATCACGGCCCGTCCCCTTAATGCAAGTCTATGGCAGGGGGCGTGACGACCACCACGCCCCCTCCCATAGACTTTTATTGAAAGGGGCACGCCATGACATCACGAGGGGCGGAGCCGTGACGTAACGATGCTCCGGCCCCTTTATTGCCCGTCATTACATGCAGAGCGAACTCGCTCTGTGCTGTAATGATAGCGCAGTGCCGCAGCGGGGATCCCGGGGCTCCCCAGCAGCGGAACCGCGGCGATCTGACATCTTATCCCCTATCCTTTGGATAGGGGACAAGATGTCTAGGGCCGGAGTACCCCTTTAAAGCCTCGCTGCAAGGCATCATTGACAGTTGGTGTAAGAAGTGGGATGCGGCTCCCTGAACCACACTCGAGGGAAGATACAGATCTGGTGGAGCGACACTTTGAGCCATGCGAGGCAACCCATTATTACCCAAAAACTAGGGGCTTGATCAACCCCACGAGAACACGGTAAGTCTGCTGATTTTTTATGAATCTGTAGCTTATTTGTGTCTTTGGGCAGTTTTGTGGGAGTTTCACGGCTCATGTCGACCCTCTAGGATTTAACTCTTAGCGACAGAGATTTTCCCGCTGTGTTGTTTTTATCTCACGGAGGAGTTTTTGGTCGCCCGTGACTGACTGCCGCTTTAAATAAGCCCAGAAGGCATAAAAACAGGGGACATTTTTGCCTGTCACAATCTTGCAGGCTTACAAAAACATTTTTTTTCTCTCAGCTCACTGTGAATTCCTTAACAACGCTGAGCACAGCGTACCAAAGCAAGGTCAAATGTACTCCTTAATGATAACAATGATTATCATGGAAATTTTTTAACTATGAGAGACCTTTTTTGATTTTTGAATCTTTAAAGATCTAGGTTTTTTTCTTCCTTGGATTTAATTTTGTTTTTTTTTTGTCTTTTTGATCTATCCAGTGGATTCGGTCAAGGGGGTTAAGAGTGCCGTAGATTTTTGTGTTCGAAGTCCCTGGTAACTTTTAGCTGATTGTACTCCTGATATCTTTTGTATGTAGCAGATCTTAATCTGATAGCTTTTGATTTGTATCAGCTGAGTATCCTTTTCTGTATCAGAGGACATTTTTATGGCGACTGATATCTTTTGTGGTGTACTTGAGCAAAAAATTGACTCTCATATCTTTTGTGGTGCATCAGTAAAAGATTTAGATTAGAATATAATAGTAGTATCAGAGATAACCTTTGTTTGTCATTGTACGCACATTTTATTTGGTGTTTAATATCAATTTTTGTTTGGCCAATCCACTGAGAGTTTTTGTTAATAGGGTAATTGCACGATTCTCACTGCCCCTGAGACTTTAAAAGCTTTAAAATTGTTCAATTCCTGCATTGATTGAGTTTTAAAGATAAAGATGAACACTTTGCCATCTTTGTTTAAAAGTCAGACTGTTTCTTTCCCTGGATATATAGAGGCACGTGCAATAGTCCTGCACCGTCATGGGAAGAGGAATCTTGAAAAAATGAAGAAATTAATGTCTATCTGTGGCATTCATGTAAAGCAAAGAGAAAAAAACAGGCGCTCCCTTGTGAAGAACCAACGGATCACAGGTGTGTGGGAGGGGGAGGGAAAAAGTAAGGCTCACCCTGCCAGGTTGTGCGTACTCCCACACAACCAAGATGTGCGTTTGGTATGATGATCTCAGTCTGCAGCCTTCCCAGAAATGGCGTAGAGATGTGGGGTGAACTTCAGAAGCGATGGGAATATCGGCGCTGACCAAGGAGAGGACAATAGAGCCAGGTGTGTAGCGAACAGATTTAATCCAATGCGACGCGTTTCACCGCGCTTGCGCGGTTTCATCAGGCATAACAAACACTTCTCAGGGAGGGATTTATATACACGCAGGTATTAACCCCTACCTGACAAAGTAGATTTTCACAAAAAAGTGTATATATATACTCATAAACTACATTTAAAAGATAATTAATTAAAATAAGCATATATATTCATAAAATGCATCAAGGAAATATAATAATGAATAAACAATTAATAAACAAAACAATAATAAAACCAAAAATTATAATAAAGAAGAAGGGATAATGGAAAATAGGGAAAGGACCAGGCACACATAATGCGTGGGACATAAACCATACACATACATAAAATATATATGCATATATACACATATGCACACACACCCGCATGTGTGCCAACCCTACTGTATATGGTCAAGATATGATAATTAACAGACATATATACACACATGTATACATACACATACATATACATACACATGTACATGGACACATGTGTGCAAAGACGTATATGCACATGAATGCACCCACATGTATACATATTGAGACATAAATAAAATTAGATTAAAATTGAAACAGAAATAATATTACTAATAATAATGATAATATTAACAATTGATAGAGAATCAGAAAAATAAAAAACTTTTTTACATAAATATATACCTATGAGAGTATAACACATGAAACAAAATAATACATAACAGCAATCTTATACTGAAAAATATCAGAACTACCCCAGTGGTCCGAACTGGCGTTACAGGAACTCTAATTATTGGAATAAAAAACGCTCAATGTGTACTACTACTTGCTGATATTAAGCACTTAGTTAGAGTGCTACGGTAAAATAGAGGGGGAGAAAGAGGGGGGGAGAAGAGGGAGGGGGGAGGGGAAAAGGATCGTTGGTATACCATTGTAGAGGTGACCACATGGGAACAAGTGACCACAGAGAAGCCATCTTTACCAACGGATGGGTATTATTTCGCATTCTCTATGGTCTCATTAAGCCCATTAGGGGTCAATGTTGAGAGCTTGTGAATCCAGTAGGATTCGCGATTAATAAGACGTTGATACCTATTTAAATGGTCAGATGGAATTGTTTCAAGAATTGTTAATTTTAAGGACTCCAAATTATTATCATGTTTAAAGGTGAAATGTTTTGACACGCTATGTAGCAAGTATTTATGTTTGATGTTCCAACGATGTTTATTCATACGTGCCCGCACTGTTTGTACAGTGCGGCCTACGTATTGAAGATTACAACTGCATGTTAATAAGTATATGGCAAAGGAAGTATTGCATGTAACCTTATCCTTAAGGCTTGCGCGGTTTCATCAGGCATAACAAACACTTCTCAGGGAGGGATTTATATACACGCAGGTATTAACCCCTACCTGACAAAGTAGATTTTCACAAAAAAGTGTATATATATACTCATAAACTACATTTAAAAGATAATTAATTAAAATAAGCATATATATTCATAAAATGCATCAAGGAAATATAATAATGAATAAACAATTAATAAACAAAACAATAATAAAACCAAAAATTATAATAAAGAAGAAGGGATAATGGAAAATAGGGAAAGGACCAGGCACACATAATGCGTGGGACATAAACCATACACATACATAAAATATATATGCATATATACACATATGCACACACACCCGCATGTGTGCCAACCCTACTGTATATGGTCAAGATATGATAATTAACAGACATATATATACACATGTATACATACACATACATATACATACACATGTAGATGGACACATGTGTGCAAAGACGTATATGCACATGAATGCACCCACATGTATACATATGTCTTTTTTAGCCTCCCGCACCCCAAGTGTAAACACTGTCCTCACAACGATTTCAGCCAACTCCGATCACTTCCCGATCACACACTACTTTCCGGTTGCACCGATATCACCAAGGAACCACAACAACAAAAAACCCATAAAAAGAAAAATAGATATAGAGGCTGCAGGGGAGGCAGGTCCTCCTCTAAAAAATCCAACTCGTACTCACAGCAATCTAAAGTCAACCAAATAAAGATTTTTAATTTATCTCAGTATGTTTTGGCAGAGGGGGAGATTAACCTATTAGCTAGGGGTCTTTCCTTTTGCCCAACTACCCGCCCTAACGACTTTCAATTATTTCTCGATTTGAATAGTTATATACGCAAGTTGACATTAAATAGACATTTTTCTATTATCGATAAAATGAAAATAAACCAGGGGCAGGACACAAACCCAGGTGATACACAAGCAGATAGTTTTGCTAATCTTCATCAGTGTGATACTTTTATTAGACATGTAGATGTAAAACCTCAATCCAATTTTTACCCTTTGCATCATAGGGGAAATTTCTTAGATACTTTTTACTCATTAGTGAATAAAGATTTTAATAGATTATGTGATAAATCTGTAATCAGTCAGGGTATGGACAACCTCAGTAAGTCCGAACGGGCGGCTATAAAAACTTTACAAAATAATGAAAATGTAATTATCCGTCCCGCTGATAAAGGGGGCGGAACTGTAATTTTGGATCGTGGTGCATATGTGGAGGAGTCACTTCATATCTTATCAGATACAAATTATTACGAGATATTATCTACTAACCCATCTACCACTTATTTTGAATTATATTGTAATCTAGTTAAGGAGGCTGCTGATAGTTCTCTGTTAAATAAAAAAGAACAAAGTTTTCTGTCTATTAAACACTATAATCTACCGCATTTCTATTATCTTCCGAAATTACATAAAAATCCTAATAAACCCCCTGGCCGCCCCATTATTTCGGGGGTGGGCTCTATGACAGCTAATCTCTCACACTTTATAGATCTTTTTCTACAGCCGTATGTCATCTGCCTCCCTTCCTATCTGAAGGATTCCACTCAACTCATACACGAACTTAGTACAATAACTTTGCCCAAAAATTTTTCCTTCTTAACTTTGGACGTCTGTTCTCTTTATTCTAATATTGATACAGAATTGGGTTTGAATGCCATTCGGGATACATTTGGGAATGACTCTTCCCTATCCATAAATCAATCTTTATTTTTTATTAAAAGCTATTAGATTTATTTTAGAACATAACATTTTTTGTTTTGATAACAATTTGTACAGACAGACCCGGGGCTGTGCCATGGGGACTCGATTCGCCCCAAGTTATGCAAATCTTTTCATGGGGCGTTTCGAGTCCCTTGTCATGGCACAGTCCCGGGATTTTACTAATTTAGTTTACTTTTTTCGTAGGTATATTGATGACCTTTTCTTTATTTGGGGAGGCACTTTCTCTGAGGCTGAAAATTTCGTCTATGAGTTGAACCAGAATTCTTGGGGTTTACAATTTACAATGCACTATTCTACTAACACCATCCAATTTCTAGATTTAGAACTTACGAGGTTAGAAACAGGTCAAATCTCCACTAAAACATTTTTTTAAAAAGTGGATATTAATAGTTTTCTTAATTTCGACAGTGCACATTATCCGGTATGGCTGAGGGGTGTCCCCTATGGGCAGTACCTGCGCATTCGGAAAAATTGTACCTCTGATGAGGATTTCGTTGCGCAGGCTGCTGTCCTTAGGGGACGTTTCGCAGAAAAGGGGTACCCAAAAAAACTCCTTATTAATTCCTACAATAAAGTGAAAAATAAAAAACAATCAGATTTAGTTATTCCGAAAATAAATAATCCAAATAGTTCTACCAATAATAGAAATAACCATTCTTATGTACAAACCTCTGAATTTAAAATAAATTTTGTGACTAATTATAATAAGGAAGCTTCACAAATAAAACAAATATTACACAAACATTGGCCAATCATACTCCAAGATCCAGTTCTCAAGGAGCTGATTCCTCCTACTCCCAGAGTCACCTTTAGACGGGCGAACACCCTGCAAAATATAGTAGCTCCCGGTAAATATAAGACCAAACCATATTCCACAATATCCAGAGACGGTTTTTGTACCCCTTGTGGGATTTCACGCTGTCTTTGTTGCAGTTTAATCAAAGAACGAACAACATCATTTTTTTCTTCTCAAACCGGATTATCATATAATATTAAGGATAAGGTTACATGCAATACTTCCTTTGCCATATACTTATTAACATGCAGTTGTAATCTTCAATACGTAGGCCGCACTGTACAAACAGTGCGGGCACGTATGAATAAACATCGTTGGAACATCAAACATAAATACTTGCTACATAGCGTGTCAAAACATTTCACCTTTAAACATGATAATAATTTGGAGTCCTTAAAATTAACAATTCTTGAAACAATTTCATCTGACCATTTAAATAGGTATCAACGTCTTATTAATCGCGAATCCTACTGGATTCACAAGCTCTCAACATTGACCCCTAATGGGCTTAATGAGACCATAGAGAATGCGAAATAATACCCATCCGTTGGTAAAGATGGCTTCTCTGTGGTCACTTTATAGATCTTTTTCTACAGCCGTATGTCATCTGCCTCCCTTCCTATCTGAAGGATTCCACTCAACTCATACACGAACTTAGTACAATAACTTTGCCCAAAAATTTTTCCTTCTTAACTTTGGACGTCTGTTCTCTTTATTCTAATATTGATACAGAATTGGGTTTGAATGCCATTCGGGATACATTTGGGAATGACTCTTCCCTATCCATAAATCAATCTTTATTTTTTATTAAAAGCTATTAGATTTATTTTAGAACATAACATTTTTTGTTTTGATAACAATTTGTACAGACAGACCCGGGGCTGTGCCATGGGGACTCGATTCGCCCCAAGTTATGCAAATCTTTTCATGGGGCGTTTCGAGTCCCTTGTCATGGCACAGTCCCGGGATTTTACTAATTTAGTTTACTTTTTTCGTAGGTATATTGATGACCTTTTCTTTATTTGGGGAGGCACTTTCTCTGAGGCTGAAAATTTCGTCTATGAGTTGAACCAGAATTCTTGGGGTTTACAATTTACAATGCACTATTCTACTAACACCATCCAATTTCTAGATTTAGAACTTACGAGGTTAGAAACAGGTCAAATCTCCACTAAAACATTTTTTAAAAAAGTGGATATTAATAGTTTTCTTAATTTCGACAGTGCACATTATCCGGTATGGCTGAGGGGTGTCCCCTATGGGCAGTACCTGCGCATTCGGAAAAATTGTACCTCTGATGAGGATTTCGTTGCGCAGGCTGCTGTCCTTAGGGGACGTTTCGCAGAAAAGGGGTACCCAAAAAAACTCCTTATTAATTCCTACAATAAAGTGAAAAATAAAAAACAATCAGATTTAGTTATTCCGAAAATAAATAATCCAAATAGTTCTACCAATAATAGAAATAACCATTCTTATGTACAAACCTCTGAATTTAAAATAAATTTTGTGACTAATTATAATAAGGAAGCTTCACAAATAAAACAAATATTACACAAACATTGGCCAATCATACTCCAAGATCCAGTTCTCAAGGAGCTGATTCCTCCTACTCCCAGAGTCACCTTTAGACGGGCGAACACCCTGCAAAATATAGTAGCTCCCGGTAAATATAAGACCAAACCATATTCCACAATATCCAGAGACGGTTTTTGTACCCCTTGTGGGATTTCACGCTGTCTTTGTTGCAGTTTAATCAAAGAACGAACAACATCATTTTTTTCTTCTCAAACCGGATTATCATATAATATTAAGGATAAGGTTACATGCAATACTTCCTTTGCCATATACTTATTAACATGCAGTTGTAATCTTCAATACGTAGGCCGCACTGTACAAACAGTGCGGGCACGTATGAATAAACATCGTTGGAACATCAAACATAAATACTTGCTACATAGCGTGTCAAAACATTTCACCTTTAAACATGATAATAATTTGGAGTCCTTAAAATTAACAATTCTTGAAACAATTCCATCTGACCATTTAAATAGGTATCAACGTCTTATTAATCGCGAATCCTACTGGATTCACAAGCTCTCAACATTGACCCCTAATGGGCTTAATGAGACCATAGAGAATGCGAAATAATACCCATCCGTTGGTAAAGATGGCTTCTCTGTGGTCACTTGTTCCCATGTGGTCACCTCTACAATGGTATACCAACGATCCTTTTCCCCTCCCCCCTCCCTCTTCTCCCCCCCTCTTTCTCCCCCTCTATTTTACCGTAGCACTCTAACTAAGTGCTTAATATCAGCAAGTAGTAGTACACATTGAGCGTTTTTTATTCCAATAATTAGAGTTCCTGTAACGCCAGTTCGGACCACTGGGGTAGTTCTGATATTTTTCAGTATAAGATTGCTGTTATGTATTATTTTGTTTCATGTGTTATACTCTCATAGGTATATATTTATGTAAAAAAGTTTTTTATTTTTCTGATTCTCTATCAATTGTTAATATTATCATTATTATTAGTAATATTATTTCTGTTTCAATTTTAATCTAATTTTATTTATGTCTCAATATGTATACATGTGGGTGCATTCATGTGCATATACGTCTTTGCACACATGTGTCCATGTACATGTGTATGTATATGTATGTGTATGTATACATGTGTGTATATATGTCTGTTAATTATCATATCTTGACCATATACAGTAGGGTTGGCACACATGCGGGTGTGTGTGCATATGTGTATATATGCATATATATTTTATGTATGTGTATGGTTTATGTCCCACGCATTATGTGTGCCTGGTCCTTTCCCTATTTTCCATTATCCCTTCTTCTTTATTATAATTTTTGGTTTTATTATTGTTTTGTTTATTAATTGTTTATTCATTATTATATTTCCTTGATGCATTTTATGAATATATATGCTTATTTTAATTAATTATCTTTTAAATGTAGTTTATGAGTATATATATACACTTTTTTGTGAAAATCTACTTTGTCAGGTAGGGGTTAATACCTGCGTGTATATAAATCCCTCCCTGAGAAGTGTTTGTTATGCCTGATGAAACCGCGCAAGCGCGGTGAAACGCGTCGCATTGGATTAAATCTGTTCGCTACACACCTGGCTCTATTGTCCTCTCCTTGGTCAGCGCCGATATTCCCATCGCTTCTGAAGCTCTGTGGCATTCATGAGTAGGGTAGACTGCACCCAGACATATGGTCTGAGGCCATTCAGCAGCATAAAGGGATATTAGAGGATAATGATTTGTTGGCTGCTGCCCAAGCCTGGTACCACACTTCTTGTTCCATAACAAAAGAGAAATATGTAGAAGTGGAATGAAGAGATGGAAGGAAAAATTTAACTGTATATTTTTATTACAAAGACCTGCCACCACCATATAAAGGCGGTGATTCTAACTATTGGGTGTGTCCCCATTGTGGCCAGCAAAATCTGCCCTTAGCTAAAAACTGTGTTTCCTGTAGAAAAACCCGGCCTTTAAAGGGGTACTCTGGTGCTTAGACATCTTATCCCCTATCCAAAGGATAGGGGATAAGATGCCTGATTGCGGGGGTCCCGCTGCTGGGGACCCCCATGATCTTGCACGCAGCACCCCAGTTAAAATCAGTCCCCGGAGCATGTTCGCTCTGGGTCTGATTACTGGCAACCATGGGGCTGGCAGCGTGTGACATCACGTATCTGCCCCCGTGTGACGTCACGCTCCGTGTGACAGCTGGAATAATACCTTACTCCGAGTGGGCCTTGGTTCTATGGAAACCCAGAATGTGGAAGCTATAGTTAACCCTGCAAATTCATATCTTCAACATAATGATGGACTTGCTGCTGACATAGTGAATGCAGGGGGGCATAGTATCCAACAGGACTCTAACCTAATGGTAAAACAACAAGGGCCCATTGTAACCTCCCAATTGGATGTTACAGGTTCCGGGACACTGCCTTGTAACATAATTATACATGCTGATGGTCCCAGATATTCCACTGACCAACATGATGCTTGTATAAAGGAGCTCCAGTCCACAATACACCACATTCTTTATTTTGCTGCAGAAAGAAAAATTTGCACTTTGGCTATTCCACCCATTAGTTCTGGTTTCTTCGGATTTCCTCCTGATATCTGTGCCAGTGTAATAATGTCCTCTATTAAACATCACCAAGCAATACCCACATTGCAAGAAATCAGGCTTATCTCTAATACCTACAAAACTGTCCAAGCTCTGGTGAATGCAGTTAACTTATTCAACCAACCTGACCTCTTGGGTAAAAAACCAATACCACAAGATGATTCAGATGAATTAATACCTTGCCTACTTAAATTTACTCTATCAACAGTGTTGCCTATACAGCTTAATAACTCCAATGATCTATTGCCTGGCTTCTTAAGACTTCAAGAAAAAAAAGACCTAGATCACCATAAACGGTGCCAATTACATCCACACCTAGTGGGGAAACAAATGCACCTAGAAAAGCACCATTAAATACCCATCATAAATATGTCCCTTTCACCCCGGTGAAAATGAATAATCTTCTCAGCCAACTCCCTGACCCAGAGAAATAGCCAATTTCTATAGAAGAGTCAAGCAAATCCAACAAACCTACTCATCGGTATGGAAGGATTTACATCTTCAGGTCTCTATTAGGGCTGGAGACGCTGGTATTGTGGACCAAGAGACATACTCTTCTGGACCGAATTTTGCTGACAATTACATGCCTGGGCCAGAGACCACCTAGCCTCCAGCTCTATCAATCAATCAAAATTTATGGAATTACCTGGAAACCAAATTCCATAAATCAGCCTTCATCCACACCTTTGTTAGTGGCCTGACTGATACTACAAATAAGAGACTTATGGATACAAGGCCTGAATATGTGGAACTTGATCCAAAACAAATCTTAGTCATTGTGAAAGCTATTGAGAAACAAAGTGAAGCTGCACTTCTAAAAAAAAATTTCCGAAGTGGCAATCTGTCAAGATGCACTTACAATGTATAATCGAGCAATCCAACCACAAAGTACTCAATACCCGGTTCAGAATTATGTCCCTCAGGAACAAACCGTTCCTCCTCAGTACTGTGTTCGGAATTATGCACAACAAAGACCATCCTGCTACAGATGTGGTAAAACCGGACATATCCAGCGACACTGCAGATCCAAGCCTCTTCCTTCCGACAACCGAATAGATTCAGCGGCTGTAAGGCCAATGATGTCACAACAATCTGGACCTCTCTCTGGATACCCACCACACTTCAGGATGAATCAACAATGGACACCCAACAACAGAATGACTCAACAGGATGCACCTAATTGTGTCAGATTCAGAAATCATCAAGATTCCGGATCTGAGCATAATCCTTGCTCCTCCTACTACTCAGACTTCCAACAACTACCTTATGGTCCTCGATAGGACATTGGCAAGCCTGTGCCCACATTGATTTATCAAGTATCCACTCATACCGACTTTAAATCAGGACCGACCTCTTTTTTAAATCTTACAGTCAGTGGCAAAACTCTTCCTTTCCTAGTTGACACAGGTGCAGCCAGATCCGTAATACGCTCTAAAGACCTATCATGCACTTCTCTTATCTCCTCTGATCGTCTTTCTTGTGTGGGAGTAGATGGCACACCTGTTACTTCGAACCTCACCCACCCTATACCCATTGAAGCACTATCCTTTCCCGGCTGCTTATATCAGATACATGCCCACTCAACCTGTTAGGTGCGGATTTACTCCTGAAGCTCAAAGCCAACATAAAATATGAGGATGATGGCATGCACCTTGAATTATCTCAACCACTCACACCTGAAAAAGTTTGTATTTTGCAAGCCTCTCCACTGATGGTCTTGAATATTGAAATGAAGACTATACCCGATGTCTATCTATAACAAATTCCTGAACCTCTCTGGTCCAAAGGCCCAGATGATGTTGGACTCTTGCCTGTTCCGCCTCTTAAGGTCTTTTTAAAACCCGGAGCCAAGATACCTAGAGTACCCCAGTATCCGCTCAACGCAAACCAAGAAACTTCTCTTTCTGAAAAAAATCTCAACTCTTCTCATGAATGGAGCCTTAATCAAATTCACTGTTTCCAGTGAAGAAGAAGACACCAAAAGGACAACCTGAGAAGTTCTACATGGTATATAACCTTCGTGTCCTTAATGCTGCCACAATTCTGGATACTCCCATTGTTCCCAACCCACATACTCTGCTCAGCTCAATACCACCAAATGCCAAGTTTTTTACTGTTCTGGACTCAGCCATTGCATCCAGACTGCCATTGCCTTTACTCACCAAGGAGGACAATACATCTGGACTCGCTTGCCACAGGGAGCTCAAAACTCCCCCAATCACTTTTCTCAAGCCTTATCCACCTGTCTGCATCCATGGTTATGTGCCCATCCTGATGTGACTTTACTTCAATACGTGGATGACCTTCTACTCTGTGCCACATCGCAAGATGAGTGTGCCACCACTTCAGTTGATCTGCTATCTTTCCTTTCTTCAATCAACTGCAAAGTGTCCCTTGAGAAAGTTCAGTGGCCACAATAAAAAGTTTCCTTCCTAGGACATTGTATCTCTCAAGGTACTAAACACCTCATGGAAAACAGGAAGCAAGCCATACAAGAAATTCCTGTACCTACAACTGTCAAGCAACTACAAGCCTTTCTTGGTATGATCACTTACTGCCGACATTGGATTCCTGATGCCTCACCACTGATGCAACCTCTGTATGATGCCATTCTAGCTATGACTCAGAAGCAGCCACTATCATGGGAAGCCATACAGTGTTTGAACCGCCTAAAAGACCTTATCTTGTCTGCTCCAGCACTTTGTTTCAGAGACAAACAGATAAAATGGCAGTTCATAATTTGCTATACCAAGAGCCATGCCTCTGGAGTCCTTGCACAAAAACATGGAGACAAAATTGAGATCTTTGGGATACTACTCATGCAGACTAGATCCTGTTGCACAAACTCCACCAACCAGCCTTTGAGCTATGATAGCAGCTAAGGATCTCTTGGACAAGACCTCAAACATCATTCTTGGACATTCCATCAATATCATTGCTCCGCTGAAAGCTATTCTAACTCAATGCCAAAGAAATCAATTTTCTCTACAAGTGAGGCTTCAATGCGCTCTCTTACTCATTGATAATGTCTCCCTTCAGAGATGCACAATCCTCAATCCAGCTACCCTGCTTCCTCTCTCGAGGGGGGGATGAGGAAGAAAAACAAATTGAACAAAATGATGAGACCTTGGTGATCCGGAGCACAATTAGAGGTTATGGAAATGGAGACATCACATTTACCAATGGTCCAAGAAACACCAATGGACGATGCAACCTTTACTCTCTACACAGACAGGTCCAGATATGCTGATGAAAGTGGCAATTTCCACACGGGATACTCAGTAGTTAGCCCGCTCGAAGTTCTGCTGGCAAGACCACTCCCTCCCCGTGTTTCAGCACAAGAGGCGGAACTTTTTGCCCTAGCTGAAGCCTGCTGCATCGCAGAAGGACAAACCACCAACATCTACACAGACTCCGCCTATGGGCATGGAGTGGCGCTGAACTTTGGATTGAAATGGGCCCTAAGGGGGTACATGACTGCAAATGGAACCCCTATAAAGAACTTTGAAGCTGTCAGGACCCTGACTGAAGCCTTAAAACTGCCTAAACAAGTGGCGATTATCAAAATCAAAGCACATGGAAGATTGGATGTCTGAAGAAGTCAAAGGATATTTCTTGGCAGACCAGGCAGCTAAAGAAGCTGCAATACAGCCCCTCACTCGAGAGGAAGCAGGGGTATACCAGGTGACAAGAAGACAGAAGAAAGAATCAGAAGAACCAGAAGAGGAAAAGGAAAACCCAGGACTCAAAACACAAACAGTTCCAGACTCAAGCCTTTGACAAGGAAGAGAGTATGTGGGAGAAAATGGGAGCTGAACTAAATGAATCGGACGGCCTATGGAAAAAAGCAAACTGAATTTGAATTTCCATTCCAGATCCAGACACTGAGCTAGGAAATCACAATCTGCAGCCCGGAGAGCTTGCCCTTCTGAAAAGACACGTGAGGGGGCCATTGGAACCTAGATTCAAAGGCTCTTACAGGTTTTACTGACAACTCCGACCTCAGTGAAACTGGAAGGAAAATCAACATGGATACACGCCTCGCACTGCAAGAGGGTGGTTCCTACACCATGCTGATACATATCCTTTTTTGTATAAGTGGGGTGCACACCGAACAACCCAATTTGACTCCACAAAAATACTGGTCTGATTGGGAAGTGATTCAAAAGTCGAATCCCACGTTTTGGTATAACTCTTCCAACGACCAAGTGGCTACCTTTACATTTGACTACTGTGACATAGTGACTTGTCCTAGTGTAACAGAACAATGTAATTTGTATGGGGGTGACAACTCCGTATACATATGTGTGGTTGATGACTACTGGGCAGACACTTGTGCCTATTGGGCAGCAGTGGGATGGAACACAAGAACTGACTGGGGTTATAAACCAGATAGTGCCAAGGAAAGGAAAGACAATACCGGCAAGTCTCTGCTCCAGAGAATGACACTTACAAAATCAGGCGACTGCGATTACTGGCTACCTGATTTAAATATGTCTCTTAGAGCTGGGCGGTATGACCAAAAATGTGTATCACTGTATTTTTGTAACTTATGGTGGTTCCACGGGGAACTAATCACATGTCACCCGCAAGTGCTGCCCTCCTCGTCCTCCTGTTTGTTGCCGGCTGCCGGAGCTGGAACTCTGTACTGTACGCTGTATCCCTATGCCCGGGCTGCAAAAGATAAAAATTTTTTACTTTAAATCACCTTCGGTATCGGCCTCACCTGCTTCCTGAGGACGGGAACGTCTGAGAGCTGTCAGCCTATCACCAGCCACAGCGATGTTCCGCCCCTTACATGACAGTTCGCTCAACCTATCCCCGGCCAAGGCGGAACATCGCTGCGCTCGGTGATAGGCTGACAGCTCTCCGACATTCCAGTCCCGGGGAATCAGGTGAGGCCGGTACTGAAGGTGAGTTAAAGTTTATTTTGTTTATCTTTTGCAGCCTGGGCATAAGGGATACAGGGTACAGTACAGAGTTCCAGAGCCGGCGGTTGAGGAGGGCAGTGCTTGCGGGTGACATGTGATTAGTTCCCCGATGGTGACAGCGCAGAACTGGGCTGATAATTAATTGGGGGGGGTGAAGCAGAACAGCGCTCGTGGGTCACATATGATTAGTTCTCCAATGTGGGGACAGTGCAGCACTGGGTTGATAATTCATTCATTGCCGAGGGGGAGGGGCCCAACCGGTATTGCGGTATGGGAAAAATTCATATCGTGCAGGACAAAAATTTCAGTATTCGGTATGAACCAGTATACCGCCGAGCACTAATGTCTCTTACTATTAAAATAGAAAACCCCGGTCCACAAGATCAGGGAGAATATATTCTAGGGTTGTACATGAAGGGACACCCAAGGGGAAATTGGGGAAAATTCAGGCTAATGGACATGGCCACTTCAAAGGGTTTCAAAGATCGGCTAAAAATAGAGCCCATACTACAACTTGTTCAGGCTATTAAAGATCAAATGGTGACTACAGTAGACCCCACAATTGAGGATACTGTAATAACTGAAGCCAGGTTCTCAGACACTAACCTATGGCTAGAATGGATAAAATATACCGTAAAATAAATAAATAAGACTGTTGTGTATGTGCTACAAACAGACCTCACCTTGGGACAGTTCCCTTAAATATTCCAGAAGAGAGTCAGGAGTGTTTTGTTAGTCTTTTTTACCAATGTGACCAATGACTATACAAAATGTGAACAATGGGAAAAAAGAGTACCCTTTATTCACCGAGACAACCAAGCCAAGTGAGGGTATTGCCATTAACCAGGGTAATTACACCTGCTATGCTAGCAGAAGAGGGGAAGGTAGATACATGGGAAAATAAGTGTTTGATCGCAGGGCACCACTGTGGATAGTGGATAAGTTGTTTTCGGCCACAGATGGCCTTTAAAACCCTACTGTGTTGATCCAGAGGAAGGAAAAAAAAACATATGGCTGATACCAACTGCCCCATAGCAACCAGGCCCTTCCTCAACTTGTTTAGACCCTAAAACATCCAAAGACAGCAGCACATACTACTTTTCAACTTTAGTGGGGGACCAGCCCTGTGACTACAAAGCCCAGAAAAAGTATGTTGAGACCAGGCTGCAGCATTTAAAGCACTGCCACAGTTTAGCCATGACCACTGTCACTTACTGTATGCCCTAACTGGACTGATCATGTACAGTGAGTAAGCAGTGAGTCAGAGCAGCAGCCTAGAGGGAGCTTTGCCCAAGGAATTTAAGGTCAGCCAGGCAGAGCACAGGTAAAGATGAGTGGTCAAAAGATTTTGGAGTAGACAGGGAGACAGACAAGACACACAAGCAAAGACATTGTCAGGGTATGTTCACATCTATACAATTCAACCTGCTGCACAAATACATTGCTCAAAAAAATTAAGGGAACACTAAGATAACACACCCTAGATCTGAATGAATGAATGAACTAATTGTATGAAATACTTTCCTCTTTACATAGTTGAATGTGCCGACAACAAAATCACACAAAAATTATCAATTGAAATCAAATTTATCAACCCTTGGAGGTCTGGATATGGAGTCACACTCAAAATTAAAGTGGAAACCACACTTAAGGCTGATCCAACTTTGATGTAATGTCCTTAAAACAAGTCAAAATGAGGCTCAGTAGTGTGTGTGACCTTCAGGTGACCGTATGACCTCCCTACAACGCCTGAGCATGCTCCCGATGAGGTGGCGAATGGTCTCCTGAGGGATATCCTCCCAGACATGGACTAAAGCATCCGCCAACTTCTGGACAGCCCGTGGTGCAATGTGGTGTTGGTGGATGGAGCGAGACATGACGTCCCAGATGTGCTCATTCGGAATCAGGTCTGGGGGATGGGTGGGCCAGTCCATAGCATCAACACTTTCCTCTTGCAGGAACTGATGACACACTTCAGCCACATGAGGTCTAGCATTGTCTTGCATTAGGAGGAACCCATGGCCAACCGCATCAGCATATGGTCTCACAAGGGGTCTGAGAATCTCGGTACCTAATGGCAGTCAGGCTACCTCTGGCAAGCACATGGAGGGCTGCGCGGCCCCCCAACGAAATGCCACCCCACACCATTACTGACCCACTGCCAAACCGGTAATGCTGGAGGATGTTGCAGGCAGAAGAACATTCTCAACGGCGTCTCCAGACTCTGTCACATGTGCTCAGTGTGAACCTGCTTTCATTTGTAAAGAGCACAGGGCGCCAGTGGTGAATTTGCCAATCTTAGTGTTCTCTGGCAAATGCCAAATGTCCTGCACGATGTTGGGCTGTAAGCACAACTCCCATCTGTCGGGCCCTCATACCACCACCATGGAGTCTGTTTCTGACCATTTGAGTGGACACATGCAAATTTGTGGCCTGCTGGAGGTAATTTTGCAGGGCTCTGGCAGTGCTCCTGCCTGCACAAAGGCGGAAGTAGTGGTCCTGCTGCTGGGTTGTTGCCCTCCTACGGCCTCCTCCAATTCTCCTGATGTACTGGCCTGTCTCCTGGTAGCACCTTCATGCTCTGGACACTACGCTGAAAGACACAGCAAACCTTCTTGCCACAGCACGCATTTATGTGCCATCCAGGATTAGCTGCACTACCTGATCCACTTGTGTGGGTTGTAGACTCAGTCTCATGCTACCAATGGAGTGAAAGCACCGCCAGCATTCAGAAGTGACCAAAACAACAGCCAGGAAGCATAGAAACTGAGAAGTAGTCTGTGGTCACCACCTGCAGAACCACTCCTTTATTGGGGGTGTCTTGCTAATTGCCTATAATTTCCACCTGTTGTATGTTCCATTTGCACAACAGCATGTGAAATTCATTGTCAATCAGTGTTGCTTCCTGAGTGGACAGTGTGATTGACTTGACGTTACATTGTGTTGTATAAGTGTTCCCTTTATTTTTTTGAGCAGTGTACATCTGAATACAAACAAAAGGGTGTTTAAACATTTACTGTGGCATACATTTTATTTGTAAGAGAGTAATGTAGACATATTATTCTATTCCTCAAATAACAGAACAGAAACTAAATGCAGTCTACACTTAGTATATTAAAGGCAAACCATAGGCACAAAGTAATTGGGAGTGCTAGAGAAGGTACTTTAGCTAATACATTTATGGATAAATTAGTAAAATGTGCAAAAGGGGTGCTCCGCCGGAAAACATCTTTAAAGGGGTGCTCCGCCGTAAAACATCTTATCCCCTATCCAAAAGGATAGGGGATATGATGTCTGATTGTGGGGGTCCTGCCACTTGGAGCTTCTTTGTTCGTGATGCCACGCCACACCCCCTCCATTCATGTATATCTCCTTAAGGACACATGACGTACTGGAACGTCATGTGTCCGCTCCCGATCTATAACGTGGGGCCACAGCCGGGACCCGTGGCTAATAGCGCGCGGCATTGATCGTGGTGCTGCGCGCTATTAACCCTTTAGATGCGGCGTTCAAAGTCTAAAGTGAAAGTGAAAGTATGCCGGTTAGCTCAGTGGGCTGTTCTGGATAGCCGTGGTGAAATCGCGGCATCCCAAACAGCTTAAAGGACAGCAGGAGGGTCCCTACCTGCCTCCTCGCTGTCCGATCGCCGACTGACTGCTTAGTGCCTGAGATCCAGGCATGAGCAATCAAGCGGCAGAATCATCGATCACTGGTTTCCTATGAGAAACCAGTGATCAATGTGAAAGATCAATGTGTGCAGTCTTATAGGCTCCTATGGGAGCTATAACACTGCAAAAAAAAAAAGTGGAAAAAAAAGTGAATAAATATCATTTAACCCCTTCCCTATTAAAAGTTTGAATCACCCCCCCTTTCCCATAAAAAAAACTGTGTAAATAAAAATAAAAATAAACATATATGGTATCGCCGCATGTGGAAATGTCCGAATTATAAAAAATATATTGTTAATTAAACCGCACGGTCAATGGCGTACGCGCAAAAAAATTCAATAAGTCCTATCAATGCAAAAACGGTACCGCTAAAAACTTCAGATCACGGTGCAAAAAATGAGCCCTCATACCGCCCCATATGCGCAAAAATTTAAAAGTTATAGGGGTCAGAAGATGACAATTTTAAACATATTAATTTTCCTGCATGTAGTTATGATTTTTTCCAGAAGTACGACAAAATCAAACCTATATAAGTAGGGTATCATTTTAATCGTATGGACCTACAGAATAAAGATAAGGTGTCATTTTTACCAAAAAAATGTACTACGTAGAAACGGGAGCCCCCAAAAGATACAAAACAGCGTTTTTTTTTTCAATTTTGTCTCACAATGATTTTTTTCTTCCGTTTCACCGTAGATTTTTTGGGCAAAATGACTGATGTCATTACATAGAAGAATTGGTGGCGCAAAAAATAAGCCATCATATGGATTTTTAGGTGCAAAATTGAAAGAGTTATGATTTTTTAAAGGCAAGGAGGAAAAAACGAAAATGCAAAAACAGATAAACCCTCGGTCCTTAAGGGGCTATGGGAGGGGACGTGATGGCTAGTACATAGCTGCCACGCCTCTTCCCATAGACATGAATGGAGGGGGCGTGGCGGCTGTAGTAGCCAGTCATCCGTCACAGAGCGGAGTTTGCTCCATGCATTGATGACTTGACTGCTGCACCAGAGATCGTGGGGGTCTCCAGCAGCGGGACCCCTACAATCAGACATCTTATTCCCTATACTTTGGATAAGGGATAAGATGTTTTTCAGCGGAGTACCCCTTTAAGCCTTCAGATAAAGTGTTTGGCTGCAGCATCTAGTGGATGATGTGCATGACATCATTGCTCTAGGACAAGTGAAAAGATACCAGAGTGTAAGTAGTGATAATGTTTGGGAGAGATGAGGTTATAAAGAGCTATATGAGAAAGAGGGGAGGGGTGGGACATGAGAAGCAGTCTGTGAGAGAAGGGGCAGAAAGGGCTGTGTGAGGGAAATAGGGGCATTAAGAAGGAAAAAGGTGCAGTCTGTGAGTGAGGAGGCATAAGAAGCTGGCTGGGACAGATAGGTGCATGATAATCAGTCAATGGCAGGAGGCAAAAGAAGAAGTCTGTAAAGGAGATTGTGGATTGAGCTGTCCGTGCAGTAATTGTTCTTTTCTAAGTTATATAATATTTTTTGTGTGTGTCTGGAGGTGGTGATACTCACCAACTCCGATCTCCACAGCTGCTGCTCCAACACTCCAGGTTGCCCCCACATGCAATGCCTGTTGATTCTGATTGCGTGACTGTTACTAGTGGGGTACCACAGGGGTCAGTCTTGACAGGCATCCAGAGTAATAGGGGGAATGGGAGGACTACAGTACCCAAAAAGATTATCAGAATATCGGTTATTTAATTTAGAAAAAAGAAGGCTTAGGGGAGACCTAATAACTATGTATAAATATATCAGGGGACCGCACAGAGATCTCTCCCATGATCTATTTATACCCAGGACTGTATCTATAACAAGGGGGCATCCTCTACATCTAGAGGAAATAAGGTTCCTACACCAGCACAGACAGGGGGTTCTTTACTGTAAGAGCAGTGAGACTGTGGAACTCTCTCCCGGAGGAGGTTGTCATGGGGAACTCGGTAAAAGAGTTCAAAAGGGGCCTTGATGAATTTTTGGAAAGTAATACCATTGCTGGTTATGTATACTATATTTATAGGGACAGAAGGTTATTCCAGGGATCTATTGTGATATTCTCCATATTTGGAGTCGGGAAATAATTTTTACCTCTAGTATGAGGGTTTTTTGCCTTCCTCTAGATCAACTCAGTAGTGACTCATTAGGGTTAGAGGTTGAACATGTTTCAAGCTTATGAACTATGTTGCTATGTTACTGCTGAGCCAGTTACTGACTGAGACGGCATATGACTGAGAGGGGCAGTTCCTGAGGAAATTACATGTCACATGAACCAGGTAGAAGCAGTGACATACAGGCAACCTGGAGTGTCAGTGCATCAGCAACATTGGACAGGGGTAGGGGAGTATCCCTTTTTTACACCCAGCCATGCATAAAATGTTTTAATGGCATCCATGCGTGTGGGGAGCAAAGGCTAGAAAGTCTAGTCTGATCCCACAGAAAAGCAACTGTAGCACAAACTGCTGGAAAAGGTAATGTTGGCTATGACAGAAACATGTCAGAACCCACAGTGCATTGCAAGTTGCTATGTATGAAACTGTCTACTGCCAAATGCTCCTACAGTGGTCTTGTAAGTCTAAGACCAATGGTCTGGAGAATCATTTTTTTTTATATCATGTGGATGGCCAGGTGCATGTGTGTTACTTACCCAGGGATAAAATGGCACCAGGATGCACTACGGGAAAAAGGCAAGACAGTTGGGGCAGAATTATGCTTTGGCAAAGTTCTGCTGAGGTTAACATAACTTTGTGGTCAGAGCTCCTACGAATCAGTGTACCTAACCTATCTAAAATACAGAAACCACATTTACCATGTAACCATATCCCCTATCATGTAATGCCCATATCCCCAGTCAGAGTAATGCCATGTAATGCCGCATAGGAGTACACCTGGAAAGAGGGCATACCCTGGTTAAATGTATAACATTATGTTTAAATTAATATGGGAGGGTTGGGTGGGTTGTCCTGAAATTCTGCAAAATATAAGACTGGTCTTATATTTTTGCGGAATGCAAAAATTGAAACTTCCACAGCAGAGTGCCCGCCACGGAAATTCCGATGTGTGAATAGGAAAGCGGAATATCATTGCAGTGAATGTACAGTAAATTTCGGCGGAATTCTTCAGCAGAATTCCGCATGGAAATTCCCCCTTCTGAACATAGCTCTACAGTGGCCATTTTCAGCAGGGTATTATTCTGCTCTGCCACTCTGCTAGACCTGTTCAGGACTGGTATGTGAAACAAGACAAGAAGTTAAAGTTTCAACTGCATAATATTTACACCATTATACATTGTATGTTGACACAGACTGTCCTTCCCTAGACAGGGATGAGGAGGGATTTTTTCTTTCAATGAGCAGCCAAAATGAATGCCAGTGAATGTGTTTACATACTATATTCCACATTGAGTGGCTTTTTTTTGCAAATTATATGCAAGGCACACTCCACTAGATGGGCTTGCAGTACATCATTGTGATTTCTTATTCTGAGCAGTGGCTGTGATTTTAAGTTAACATTGATACCTAGGGTCACATTGTGCAATTTGCACTTGGTTTTTTATTACATCACAATAAAAGTAATATTTTAGAGGGGGATTTCTAGGTTAGGACTAGGGATCGACCGATTATCGGTATGGCCGATATTATCGGCCGATAATCAGGATTTTGGGCATTATCGGTATCGGCAATTATCTTGCCGATAAGCCGATAATGCCCCGCCCCCCGCACCGCCCCCACCGCACCACGACCGCCACCCCCTCGACCCGCCGCACCGCACCTCCGACCCACCGCACCCCCCACCGTGATGCTAGGCGGTATACCGGTATGGATTTTTTCCCATACCGCTATACTGGTCGGGCCCCTCCCCCACCCTCCGAGTGAATAAAAAAATAAAACTTACCCGTAATGGGGGTGGTCCAGGCCATCCTTCCTTCATGTAGTGTCCGGGGGCGCTCCGGGTGGAGGGTGGTCCGGTCCGGGCTGTCCTTCTTCTCCCACGGTCTTCTTCTCCACTCCGGGCAGGCTCCGGCCTAGTACGCTGCATAGACGCCGCTACACCGTGACGTCAGGTGCGTCGCTGCGCACGGGCGTCACTGCGCAGCGACGTCTATGCAGCGTACTAGGCCGGAGCCTGCCCGGAGTGGAGAAGAGGCCCGCCGGAGAAGAAGGACAGCCCGGACCGGACCACCCTCCACCCAGAACGCCCCCGGACACTACAGGAACGATGGATGGATGGCCCGGACCACCCTGGCAGGTAGGGGAGAGAAGCGGGTGGTGGCGGCGGCGGCCTATGGCCCCGCAAAAGCCACTGCAGATCATTGATTTAAAGTGCCCGCTTTAAATCAATGATCTGCAGCGGTGTCGCAGGGGATTAAATAGCCGATAACTTATACCGGAATATCGGTATAAGTTATCGGCTATCGGCCCTAACCTGCACCGATTATCGATATCGATATCGGCCCTAAAAAAACGATATCGGTCGATCCCTAGTTAGGACTCACCCCTTGGGGGGTGACCCCTAAAAGTTGTTGTATTATGAATTGCTCTGGAATCACTTAGGGATTTTGTTATTTATATCTGACAATCTTACGCCACTCTAGGAGCTCTCCCAGCTAGCTCTTAGCTTTAGATCAGGAGTGGAGTTACTGGTGCACATTTTATATTACATTTAGGGTGTAACAAAACTTGGCCAATAGTTGTGGCAATCAGTTATTGCCACCTTACATGGAGGAATGTTATGTAAATTATATACATATATACAGATCAGTGCATGTGTTAGGAGGCCCAAATCAGATAGCAACTACCTCCCTACCTCTTATATTGACTCTACTTAAGTATGTTCTAGGCTAATTAATGAAATTATTGATTGAGTTAAAAATACACTCAGTTGAGTCACAAGAATCCATGGTATCAGCAAACAAAACCTACATTACTTCTGCGCTTCACTGACTCTAACAAATGCCATACCAAGCAGTGCAAACACTATACAAGCTGTATAGAGAATGTTCAATGTATAAAGATCCCAATATGCTGATTAATCTTCCCTTTGTTTCCAGGTGACATGTGCATGATATTGTCATGTCCCGGAACAGAACGTGGTTCTGTACAGTTTCCTAAAGTCCCCTCAGGTAGAATCCCTCAAGTCCACAGGGCTCTCCTGCAGCATCCCCCTAGGTCATTATTATGATTTCTATTGTACATTAATTATGTATGTTTATTTCAGGTATTGTACAGTTAATATAGACTGTGTATAAAGGTTATTAGAATGTTTAAACTGTACAGGACCTTCCTAAGGCCGTGTGATATGTGATCGCCTGATACCCAGCGTTCCAGAGACACAGGTAACCACAGGCAACCAGCTACCAATTGACATTATTCAAGCCCCCTAATATATAAAGGGCTGTAGTCTCCATACATGTCTCTTCTTCCTGCTTCTTGTTCTTAGTTCCTGGACAGTAAAGCAAGCACCAGTCCTGTACAAGTTCAGTCCAGTACAGCTAGGCCAAAGCCTACAAGTCTGCAGCCACATCTAATCTGTAAGTCTCATCTATGTTTACAAGCCAAGTCTCTACTGTCCCTACCAAAGTCATAAGAGTAGTACAGTGGCCTGCACCATCATTATTACCACTACAAGTCCAAGCAAGCCTGAGAGGTTCCCTGTGTCCCGGTCACCTTTGTGGAAGTTGGCTCTCTGTAAGAAATGTTATATTGCCTTCTTCAGTTAAGTTCCAGTTGCATCAAAACCTGCTTAGGACTCTATATATGCCGTTTCTGGGTTGGTTGTCGGTGGTGCCCTACACCAAACAACCACATCCTGGCATCACAAACATTAAAAGGGATTATATTATCATCTGTCCCTGGGCTATTGCCACCTGCCCTTCTACTACCTGCACTACACCACCCGGGTACCACAAATTTAGCAATTAAATATACCTTTAGACTACAAAACAGACACAAAATTTGTTGTTTTTGTGTGCCATTTTTTTTCCCCCCCAAAATCATGACCCTGATTTATCAAAATTTATAAGAGAAAAACTGGAGGGATTTCACCACCAACAACAACAGCAGCTCAGCATTCAGTTTACCAGAGCTTGTTAAGATAGGAAAGCTGATAAATCAGGGCCTGTGTATGTTAGTATAGGCGTTTTTATGTGGAGGTTTTTTTTCCTGCCCTTTTCTCATTACAGGTCATGTGACCCCACATGATCAACTGGATCAACACAGTAAGGACATAGGTTAACCTTGATAGACATTTGTCTTTTTTCAACCTTAATTAATAACACCAGCTGACCTACACCAGTGATAAGAGGTGGCTTAAAACATAACTTAATTGTTATTCTCAATAAAAGATGCATATAGTACAAATAGTGCCGTCTTGTGCATGTACCCAATGATCTTTAAACCAGAGTATTACTGCTAAAAGAAGAAATCAATATTCCTTCATCAATAATATCCAAGTACGGAGTGCTATAGTGTTATACAAGCACATCCGCTCACATGAAAAAGGTTGTATCAAAGCACGTTCAACCTGATGTGACTAACCATCTAGTGGTCATTCAACATACAATTACTCCCTCAGTCATCCTAGGGTGGTGACTGAGATGCCCAACGCGTTTCTATCGCCTATTGCAGCGATGTCATCAGGGGAGATAACATAGGAGTCAATCACAAAAGACCGTCAGGGTATGTGTCAACTGAAGGGACTCACACAAGGGGCCACAACATGCCAATGCACATATCATGCGATGGCCTCTTGTTTGCAGTACTTAGATATATAAAAATATCAACAGAAAACCATATGGATATAACTCCTGAAGTCTGGTGCCAATGGGGGCCTATCTCAACACCTCCAATTGGCTGCCTGTTCCGTGACTTCAATAAAATATACCGGTGGCGCGCACTCTCGCAGTGGCGAAGAGGCCGGCTGATATCCAGCCCAGGGATTTACTCCTACTCTGCACAGTTCCTAAAATGGACAGATGTGTCAGTGGAGAGCACTGTGGCAAGACAGAAAGGAAATTCAAAAAGAAAAGAACTTCCTCTGGAGCATACAACAGCTGATAAGTACTGGAAGGATTAAGATTTTTAAAAGAAGTTATTTACAAATCTGTATACATTTCTGACACACACAAAAAAAAAAAATTCCACTGGAGTACCCCTTTAATGCCACTAAAGGGTGAGAACAATCCCAAAAGTAAAACACAATGTAGGTATGGAATTTCATATATCCCTACTGACTCCCAGCTCAAATCTGGCAGTAGTGTCTTTGGCCCAAAGAAACGCCATGTGGCAAGTAAAACTTTTTTTTTTTTTACTCTCCTAACATAATGAGACAGGTAATACTCTTTGTCAGCCAGCTCTTAAAAATATAAATAAATAATATATAAAATTCAAAGCACATCTTTTTGCAGGACAGTTTTGCTCTCCCTGTAGTTTCCATCCATAAAACAAGGATCCCTAATGTTTGACGGAGCTTATGAAAAATTTTTTGGCAACTGCATATTTCTGCATATTTAATATATGAAATATGTAGAAAATCATCTGCACTTTGTCAGTATTATTATCTTTAAATACCTTACAATGGGCACCCATCTGAATTTTGTGTTTTCTTTTCAAAATGGGTGCCCAATATTATTTATTGTAAGCCTTGTATGCGCTTGTCCTGCATATTTAAGTTGTCCATCTAAACGAAATCCCCTGCATAGATACATATTTAAAAGATTTGGGGGCAGGAAGTACAGCATTTTTTTTATTTTTTACTATTTTATCCCTGCCATCCCACATGTAAATATAGAATTAAATCCCCAGACAGCTTCTTTAAAAGATAAAATTCTGGCTACATACATTTACCACGAGGAGGTGTATAGCAGACCATAGCATTTTGTTTTACTATATGGTTCAATGAATGAACGGCATTCAGTACGCTTCTATAATTCCCCTTGTAGTGGGCTGCAAGCAGCCTCTGTATGTTATCATGTCTATGTAGGGGATTTGAATTATAGAACTATATTAAGGTATTTATTCATTAGCTTGACACGTCACACTTTCTATGGGGGAGTATTGCTCCTAATTCCCCCTCATTCTAGGCAAACCTTCTAAGCCTTGGTATCAGGCCCTTCTTTGCTGGAGTTCTACCAGGCTACAGATAAACTCTCACAGACAAGTGTTTTCATTTAAAGGGGTACTCCACTGGAAAAAAAAAATTTCTGCTGGTGCCAGAGAGTGAAACAGATTTTTAAATTATTTCTATTAAAAATCTTGATCCTTCCAGTACTTATCAGCTGCTGTATTCTCCACAGGAATGTCTTTTCTTTTTTAATTTCTTTTATGTCTGACCCCAGTGCTTTCTGCTGACCCTTCTGTCCATTTTAGGAACTGTTCAGAGTAGGAGCAAATTCCCATAGCAAACGTATCCTGCTCTGGATAGTTCCTGACATGGACAGAGGTGTCAGCAGAGAGCACTTCCTGTGGAACACAGCAGCCAGGAGCAGTTGGGTGTGTCTGGCTTCCTGAGTTGTCCAGAGAGTGGATTGAAGCAGAGTTTCCATCAGCCTTTTCCCCAGGAATGTGGCAGCCTCCTGGGAAGAGCCTCCTGCTATTGAGCACCGGACTTCCACCTCCCGTATTAGGCCAGCGGGGGGTGGGAGTGAGAGAGCTACTGCCGATTCCCAGGACAGGGTGAGAAGATCCAGTAGGCTCCGCAGTAATGTGAAGCCCACTCCCCCATCCATCACTGGAAACTGCAAGGTGTCCGGTAAGAAGATTACAGTTATGTCTTCAGGGACTGATGTTATGGAACCCCAGCAATAGGGGGTGTGGGGACCCAGGGAGTCGCTAGCCACTTTCGGTTCCCGCATACAGGCCAAGCTAGCAGAATATGAGCAGCTAGGAAAAAAGCTGAAAGTTATAAGGGAAGATCTGAAGTTTGCCCGCTACCAGACAGATCACTCTGCCAAGGCTATGAGGGCAAGGTTCGCCGCCAGAGTGTGCAAGCTGAAGGCAGAGGAGCAGGAGGTGGTGAGAGCCTGAATGCTGATCGTAGAGGGAACGGGCATGTTTCAAGAAAAATAAAAAAAGGAAGACCGCTTCAAAACCATGCAGACCCCTGTGAAGGAGGAAGAGGATAGCCAGGGGGAGGAAGAGAGTCTGTGTGTAAAGGAGGATAAGATGAAGGAAGGTGGTGAGGGAGATGGCGGCAGTGAGGGTGATGGGAGTGAGGGGGATGTGTGTGATACCCCGTGTACCCCTAGGACCTCTGTCACCCCGGGTGCGGATTACATTAACCCTGCCCAAGTCTCCTTACCTACCACCTCTGAGGAAAGTGACAGCAGTGATGTCAAAGGCAGCGGCCTGGTTGATGGGGGGCTCCTGCGGGCCATAGTGATGCAGGAGTCACCCACCCATCTGGAGAACTTCAGTTTTGGCCAGGACCTGGGCCCTGAGGAAAGTAAGAGGAATAAAAAGAACAGGAAGAAGAAAAAGGCTGAGGAGCAAGTGAAGTTTGTCTTCTCTCCCACCTGAAAAGTTGGTTCAGGCTGCTGCCCCCCCGCCTACAGAAAGTTAAACAGATTTGAAAATTACTTCTATTAAAAAATCTTAATCCTTCCAGTACTTATCAGTTGCTGTATACTACAAAGGAAGTTCTTTTCTTTTTGAATTTCTGACCGCAGTGCTCTCTACTGACACCTCAGTCCATGTCAGAAACCGTCCAGAGTAGGAACAAATCCCCATAGCAAAGTCATGATTGGTTGCTATGGGCAACTCAGCAGTTTTTTTTCCTCTGGACTGGTTTTGATAAATCTCCCCATATATCCACAGCCACCCCTCTGTCAAGCCTTCTGCCCACATAAAATCTCATAGAATAACATGAAAGCAAATTAGGTTGGTTTAACAACTTCTATCCTCAGTTAACCCATGCTGCTATTACCTATAGTAATATTACCCCCTATGTATTCCTGTATGTAGTCCATTAAGGGGGGTCCCAACGGATGGATTTCAAAACAGGGCACCATGTCAGTCTCCCATCATGTCACATGTGCGACCTCCTGTCTATCCATTCTCTATGACAACGGCCAAAGATGGCTAAGCACAGCTCCATTTGGATGAAAGAAGCATATCCCAGCAGTCGGGGCAAAATCACTTATTCCCTATCCTGTGCTTAGGGGATAACTTCCTAAGGTGGGACAACCCCTTTAATCCTTACTAACTAAAAATGATGTACAGTGTCTCAGTGGTTAGAACTTCTGCCTTTCAGTGCTGAGGTCCCAGGCTCATAGCTAACCAAGGTAAACATTTGCATGAGGTTTATCTGTGGGGTTCTTAACCTGTTTCCTCCCACAGTCCAAAATCATACTAAGAATTTACATACTTAGATTTTGACAATCTCTGTACAGTGATAAAAAAAAAGGTTAGCATTGTTTACATGAATAAAGAATAAATAAATGTGAATAATGTGAATTTCCAAAATTTTAAGTGTTGGTGTACATACAGCCAGATGTATGAAGACTTTATAATGTGGGGCAGAATTGCAATATGTCTTCTTGCCTATCAACATTAATATATGCAATTTACCTGCATCTAATAATAGAAAACATGTCAGCTACTGACAGATCAGGTAATCTTTCCCCACATTATAACTGAATCAAAGCTGAGACACATTTTGAATTCTTACACTCAGGAGAAGCAGCTGGTTACATTTTCTTATACATTTCGACAATTATGGCAGCTGCATGGAAGTAACTGAGCACATTGTTGAAATCTAACTTTATACAGCTAATAAAAACTAATCAATAAATGAAGAAGACAAATATTCTTCTTTCATTGTTAAAGGGGTTATTAAGGAAAAAAACTTTTTATATATATATATATATCTATATATATATATATATATAGATATATATATTTGTTTTCGGGGTCTCAAATGCATAGCGTACCTACCTAAAACCTAACCACATAATAATACTAGCTAACAGACAGTCTGAGTTGTGCCATGTACTGTCGCGTGTAGGTATACCTGAATAAATAGAGGGCAAAACTTCAATATTTAAAACAAAACGCTTTATTAAACAAACCACTACCTAAGGATTTAATGTGAATATGTACGATCGACAAATGACGTAGTAGTGAGTGCGGCCCCAATAACAGTGGCCGACCCCCACTAGCTCCTAGATGTGCGAAAGGAAAGTTTGCAACACTCAAACTGGGCACCACTAGGAACATACCATACGAAACAAGCTGACTGGGCAATGACGTTTGCAGCTATACGATTTGGACGCGTGATTATCTGTATCCCTACAATCTGATGTAATTTCGACCTTGCACCTGTATGTGAATTTCCCCGGCCCTAGAAGCCATGATCACCTGAGCATAGAGCAGCTTTTAACGTTAAGCTGACCTGACATCCACATCGAGAATTATGAGGCGTCGTCTAACCAGGCCAGCTGTCAAGGCTTGATGGCTAGAGGGTTCTCCAACCTCCATTTTTAAGTGCTTTACAGAGCAGCGCCGCTGGCATGAGACGTATCCAAAGACGCCTTGTCAGGCAAGATAACGCGACATGGTACTGGAGGCCAGATATACCTTGATAGTATGAGCTAAATGCAGCAAATAGTGGCCAAAACCCAACCAATGCAAGTAGGAATGAAAATGATATCTAAACAGAACCAAACAAGCCCCTATACACAATCTCAAGTGGTAAACATGAAAACCCAGATGACTACCTAGTCGTCAACCTAAAGCCGTGTTAGGTTGTAACTAAACCAACCTGTGGACGTGACAGGCAATGAAACCACTCATGCAACAGCCAAGATCGTGAAACTCAACCAATATCATCGACAACCTGAAGCTGGGACAGACGAAACCTCAACAGAAATCAAGCTATTTCCCTGAATACATGTCCCAAATGCCAAATAAACATGCGCAAACATATAAAGACATCGTCGTCAACCCGAAGTCGTGTCGGATAATGACTGAACCAACCTGTGGACGTGACAGGTCTAGCCGAAAATGGAAAACTCCACTAAACACATAACTAAAATTATCACTATCAACTTGAAGCCGATACCATTCATGACCACAAAGTGACCTATTTTGGGAAAATAACTATATATATCTGTAGCCTAACCCAACTGCTAACTAAACGTAATCGTATGTAATCGCATTGTCGCCAACCTGAAGCCGTGTCAGGTTGTATCTGGACCGACCTGTAGACGTGACTGGTCAACCCGAAATTGAAAGCCTCAACCAAAGTAACCAATGTACCGAACGAACATATCAGCAATTACCGAGTATGAACGCTATAAGGATATGCCTAGCATAACTCCTTAACACATGTGCAGAACATGACAATATGAACGTGAGCCTGGCATAACTAACCAGACCCTGTGTACATCAAGAATACTAAGACCACATATCCAAAAACAGACACCATGACCGTGAACACCAACCAAACTATATGAGCGCCTATACCGCACAAATGATATGAATGTGAGGCTAGAATGAACTGCATGAATGAGCGTATGCACTGAACAAACTATATGAACACCTACCCAGTATCACGCATATGCCCAGTACAAACTGTATGATTGCATGACGCGTGATACTATACATGAATACCTACAAACGCTGTCTACCCCACTGCACCATGTCTATGAAACACTACTTCTTACAAACCAAGCTATCAGAACGTGTGGTCAGAGGAGATTATCAACACGTATGCCCTGAGAAACTAAGACTGAATGCACCGATCCCCCAATCTGAACGAACTGCCAAAGACACTATATAAATGTATACCCTGAACAAAGTATGTGACTATGTACAGCACAAACTATAAGGGCGTATGCACCTAACACACTAATGACAGAGTGGCCTGTATAAGTATATATATGCTCTTTCTGAGCTCTTTCTGAGTGTTGCTGTGTAAGAGGGGGCGTGAAAGAGGAGTTTCAAAAACTGTGATTATCTGTTGTGCGGAGTGAATCTGTGGAGTGGGTGCAACTGCCTATAGCCCACATTCACATTTTGGGTAAGTTTTTCTCTTTTGCACATAGTGGGATAACTGTTAGAGTTTAAACCCCCTTTTTCATTTTTTTTTTTTTTTTTCTCTGTTCCACCTCTAGGGGGAGGAGGAGTAGATTGGGCACAGGTGTATAAATCTTAGCTTGGGACTCTTATTGAGAGCTTGCTCTTTCTGAGTGTTGCTGTGTAAGAGGGGAAAAAGAGGAGTTTCAAAAACTGGAGTTTGAAAGCAGGAGGTTGAGATCGCTGTGAGTGTTAATTTTTGAACCCACAAGGTCTACAAAAAATTTTAAGTGTAATTTTGACTGTCTGTTTTTTCCTATACATTTGTGAAATCCCCATAACTAGATGGCCTCCATGTTGGAAAATGCAGTCCAATGTACATCCTGTTCAATGTATGCAATCCTTGAACAACAGTTTGAGGGTGCATATTGTTGTGCGAGATGTGTGCTAGTTGTCCGTTTGGAAGCCCAGATCCTGCATCTAGAGGGGCGACTGGCAACAATGAGAAGCATTAACAACATGGAGAGGAACATGGGGGGTGTCTGCTCCAGTAAGGAGGGAGGGAGGAGTACAGGGCAGGCCAGACAGGTACTAGTGGTGGGGGACTCAATTATTAGGGGGACAGACAGGGCAATCTGTCACAAAGACCGGGATCACCGAACAGTGTGTTGTCTGCCTGGCGCACGAGTTTGGCACATCGCGGATCGGGTTGACAGGTTGCTGGGCGGGGCTGGAGAGGACCCAGCAGTCAGTGTACATATTGGCACCAATGACAAAGTAAGAGGTAGGTGGAGTGTCCTTAAAAATGATTTCAGGGACTTAGGCCGCAAGCTTAAGGCAAGGACCTCCAAGGTAGTCTTTTCTGAAATACTACCAGTACCACGAGCCGCACCAGAGAGGCAGCGGGAGATCAGGGAGGTAAACAAGTGGCTCAGAAGCTGGTGTAGGAAGGAAGGGTTTGGGTTCATGGAGAACTGGGCTGACTTCGCTGTCGGTTACCGGCTCTACCGTAGGGACGGGCTGCACCTCAATGGGGAGGGTGCAGCTTTGCTTGGGGAGAAGATGGCTAGAAGGGTGGAGGAGTGTTTAAACTAGGGACTTGGGGGGAGGGAACCTACAGCAAAGAGGGGGAAGATAGTGTAGATAGAGAGGTGGGAATTATAAATGTACCTGGGGGTGGAGCGGAGGGAGGGGTTAGAATAGTTAATAGGAATAAGCTTCATAGGAAAATAAAACTTACACCCTTGAATCCCATTAACCCCAATAACATAAAGGATGGAAATGTAAAGTGTATGTTCACAAATGCCAGAAGCCTAGCAAATAAAATGGGGGAGCTTGAGGCCTTGATACTGGAGGAACATATTGATATAGTTGGGGTCACTGAGACATGGCTGGACTCCTCGCATGACTGGGCTGTCAATCTGCAGGGGTTTACATTGTTTCGCAAGGATAGAATGAACAGAAAAGGTGGTGGAGTCTGTCTGTATGTAAGAAGTGGTATGAAAGTCAGTGTGAACGATGCCATAGTGTGTGATGATTCTGAGGATGTGGAATCACTGTGGGTAGAATTACAAAAGGAGGGAAATACTGAAAAAATAGTATTTGGTGTAATCTACAGACCCCCTAATATCACTGAAGAGATAGAAGTTCGGCTTCATAAACAAATAGAGAGGGCCGCCCGGGCAGGTACAGTGGTAATAATGGGAGATTTTAACTATCCAGATATAGATTGGGGTCCGGGGTTGGCTAAAACTACAAAGGGGCGACAATTCCTAAATTTATTGCAGGATAATTTTATGGGCCAGTTTGTGGAGGACCCAACAAGAAGTGATGCCTTGTTGGATCTGATCATTTCCAACAACGCAGAGCTGGTTGGTAATGTAACTGTACGGGAAAACCTTGGTAATAGCGTCCACAATATAGTTACTTTTGACTTAAAATGTAGAAAACAAAGACAGGCGGGGAAGGCAAAAACATATAACTTTAAAAAGGCAAATTTCCCTGGGCTGAGGGCTGCACTACAGGACATAGACTGGGGGGAGGTGTTGTCAAATACTGATACAGAAGGTAAATGGGACATCTTTAAATCAACTCTAAATAACTATACAGCTAAATATATACCAAAGGGGAACAAATATAAACGATTAAAACTAAATCCTACATGGCTGACACATGATGTTAAAAGAGCAATAAACAACAAAAAAATAGCCTTCAAAAAATACAAATCTGATGGGTCAGCTATAACATTTAAACAGTACAAGGAGCTTAATAAAATCTGTAAAAATGTAATAAAAACAGCAAAAATTCAAAATGAGAGACAGGTGGCCAAAGAAAGCAAAACTAATCCTAAATATTTTTTTAGATATATAAATGCAAAAAAACCAAGGACAGAGCATGTAGGACCCCTTAATAATGATAATGGGGAGGTTGTCACAGGCGATCAAGAGAAGGCGGAGCTACTGAATGGGTTCTTTAGTTCTGTATACACTATGGAAGAAGGAGCTGACATTGGCTAGGTCAGTGCTGGTAACACATCATGTAATGTACTGAACTGGCTTAATGTAGAGATGGTAAAAGGTAAGTTAAGTGATATAAATGTAAGCAAATCCCCAGGACCGGATGGATTACACCCAAGAGTTCTTAGAGAGGTAAGTTCAGTAATATCTGTACCCCTGTTCATGATATTTAGAGATTCTCTGGTGTCTGGTATTGTGCCAAGGGACTGGCACAAGGCGAATGTGGTGCCAATCTTCAAAAAGGGCTCTAGGTCTTCCCCAGGAAACTATAGACCGGTAAGTTTAACGTGCATTGTGGGTAAATTGTTTGAAGGACTTATAAGGGATTACATACAGGAATACATAGGGGATAATTGTATTATAAGTGATAGCCAGCATGGGTTTACTAAGGATAGAAGTTGTCAAACCAATCTAATTTGCTTTTATGAAGAGGTGAGTAGAAGCCTTGACAGAGGAATGGCTGTGGATATAGTGTTTCTGGATTTTGCTAAAGCGTTTGATACTGTCCCTCATAGACGTCTGACAGGTAAGTTAAGGTCTTTGGGTTTGGAAATTTTAGTTTGTAACTGGATTGAACACTGGCTCATGGATCGTACCCAGAGAGTGGTGGTCAATGATTCGTACTCTGATTGGTCCCCGGTTATTAGTGGTGTACCCCAAGGTTCAGTACTGGGACCGCTGTTGTTTAATTTATTTATCAATGATATAGAGGATGGTATTAACAGCTCTGTTTCTATCTTTGCAGATGACACCAAGCTTTGTAGCACAGTACAGTCTATAGAGGATGTGCATAAGTAACAAGATGACTTGAATAGACTAAGTGTCTGGGCATCCACTTGGCAAATGAGGTTTAATGTGGATAAATGTAAAGTTATGCATCTGGGTACTAATAACCTGCATGCATCGTATGTCTTAGGGGGGATTAAACTGGCAGAGTCACTGGTAGAGAAGGATCTGGGTGTACTTGTAGATCACAGACTACAGAATAGCATGCAATGTCAGGCTGCTGCTTCCAAAGCCGGCAGGATATTGTCATGTATCAAAAGAGGCATGGACTCAAGGGACAGGGACATAATACTCCCCCTTTATAAATCATTGGTACGGCCTCACCTGGAATATGCTGTTCAGTTTTGGGCACCTGTCCATAAAAGGGACACTGCGGAGTTGGAAAGGGTGCAGAGACGCGCGACTAAACTAATATGGGGCATGGAACATCTTAGCTATGAGGAGCGATTAAAGGAGTTACAATTGTTTAGTCTTGAGAAGAGACGTTTAATGGGGGATATGATAAACGTATATAAGTATATTAATGGCCCATACAAAAAATATGGAGAAAAACTGTTCCAGGTTAAACCCCCCCAAAGGACGAGGGGGCACTCCCTCCGTCTGGAGAAGAAAAAGTTTAGTCTCAAGGGGCGACACGCCTTCTTTACCGTGAGGACTGTGAATTTATGGAACGGTCTACCTCAGGAACTGGTCACAGCTGGAACAATTTACAGCTTTAAAACAGGATTAGATACGTTCCTGGAACAAAATAACATTAATGCTTATGAAGAAATATAAAATCTCATCCCTTCCCCAATATCGCGCCACACCCCTACCCCTTAAATTCCCTGGTTGAACTTGATGGACATATGTCTTTTTTCGACCGTACTAACTATGTAAAATATATATATATATGTAGCCTGAATAAACTAAATGAGTGTATGAACTGAACAACTTATTTGTGCGTGTGCCAGGACAACTATATGAGCAAGCACACAGCACAAACTATGCACCTGTGGTCAAAACCAAACCAAACACTGTATGCATAGAACCAAGATATAAGCGTAGCTGCAGAACAGGCTCAATGACAGTAAGCATACAACTTAGATGACTATATGCCCCGAGCAATTTAAGCACAAACAAACTACACGCACGTATGTCTAGGACAGACTGACTAACATACGCATGGAACAAATTGTGAGCATATAACCAGATCAACTTATGACTGCAAGCATGGAACCAATTGCCTGAGCTTAACCAGGGAACAACTAAGTGAGTGTAAGCGCAGGACTATATGAGCATGCACACCTGACAACAATATGAGCATATATCAGGACCAAATATGAGCTTGTGCCTAGGACTAATTAAGTGTGCGTATGCCAAGAACAAACTATGAATGCACAGGATACCTCTATTACCGTATACACAGAATAAACTGTAAGTGCAAACAAACTATGAATGTGCCGAGAACAAATAATGCTCGTATGTGTAAAGAATATGATCGTATGCACCTAATAACTATGTGAGCGTATGCCCGGAACAAATCACATGCGTGTATGCAAAGGACAAACTATCTAGGCGTGTGTCCAGAGCAGCAATGAGCGTGAAAACGGAACAAACCATGCACGTGCGCATGAAATAACTATATGCAAAGAACAAACTATATGCGGGAATGCTCAAAACAAGTTACGATGCACTAAACTTATATGGTGTCTAACAACTGAGCATCTGCATCAAACCATGAGGATGAACATATATATATATATATATATATATATATATACGGAACAAACCATGAATGCATGCACTGAAATACTCTGAACATTCGACCTGTACGTAAGTATGCACAATGAACTATGTGACTGTCTGCACGGAACAAACTAAATGTGCATACATGTGAAACACACTATGTGAGATAATGCAAAGAAAAACTATATGAGCGAATATGCCCAGAGTAAACTATATGCACATATGGCCAAATACGAAACCATGTGCCTGAGTATGAGAACTATGATCTACTATACCAAACAAACTTGATGAACGTATACTCAGGACGACTATCTGCTCGCATGTGAAAAACAAAGTGTATGTGCGTATGCCCAGAACGAATGACATAAGCGTCCGCCCAAGACAAACTTGATAAACGTATGCACGTACAAACTATATGCATGCATGACCTAATTATGACCACATACTCCTGCACATAACACTCTCCAAGCTGGACTAGCATGTGTGGCATAATGCTACGAACATGCGAACACTACCAACAACACCAAGATCACATGTTCATCCTAAATACCACCAGTGCATGCTCAGCATAAATGCTACCAGTGCACATGCAGCATGAACGCTTCGAGCACGCACACAGTACTAAATGCAATACAACCCTACGAGCATGCATACCGTATAGCGACTGCGCAGCATAAATGCTACGCCCATATGTAAATAGTATAATTGCTACGAGCGGATGCACAGTATGAAAATTATGGCTACATGTGCAATGCCACCAGCACGCCATGCAGCAACACTGCTACTGCACAATGGCTACAAGTGCACATGCAACGATAAACACATGACATGCCCCTCCTATCAACAGGAGTGCAGTGTCGAAACCCAATAAAATAAAGACCATATATACATATATATACACACACACATATATATATATATATATATATATATATATACACACACACACACACACACACATATAGAATGTTGTGACCGTGTGCATAGAAACATTTTAGGAATGTGTGCATACAATAACTAAATGACCGTAAGCGTAAAGTTATGGGAGCGTTGCACCGGATACCTACCTGAATGTATGCTTAGAATGAATATAGGAGCGTGCCTCAAACAACTATGTGCGTATAACAAATTGTGGGAACGTGTGCACAGAACAACTACATGACTGTATGCATAGAACAAATTATGGGAACATGAGCACCGAACAACTATATGATCGTGTGCAAAACAACTATATGACAGTATGCGTAGAATGATTTATAGGAACATGTGCACAGAAAAACTATTTGACAGTTGCTTAGAATAAATCCTAGGAGCGTGTGCACAAAACAACTATATATCTGTACGCGTAGAATAAATGACAGGAACGTGTGCACAAAACAACTATATGACTGTATGCATGGAATAGATTATAGTAGCGTGTGCACAGAACAACAACAACAATAACTGTATGCGTAGAATAATTAAAGGAACATGTGCACAGAACAACTATGTAACTCTTTTTTTCCAAACATGTATACAGTATAAAATGCTACGATGTGTGTTCAGTATAAATGCTACGACCGCGTGTACAGTATAAATGCTACGACCGTGTGTACGGTATAAATGCTATGACCGTGTGCACGGTATAAATGCTACGACCATGTACACGGTATAAATGCTACGACCGATTGCACAGTATAAATGCTACGACCGTGTGTACAGTATAAATGCTCCGACCATGTGTACAGTATGATTTTATTTTTTTTGACGACGTTCACAGTGGTCGTAATACATGCCTGATGGAAACAAACAATGCTAGGACCGTGGACCTCCTCACAATGAAGGGAAATATGTAGATACAGTTCATAACAACCCATAACCACTGACAAATCAATGCCTTATACTAGCAAACCAATATATACGCCTGAAACTAGAAATGCAGGGATCAATCCTGTGTAAGCCCCTACTGAGCTATGGCACCGGCAACTGATTTTCCCGCTTAATAGGTACCGTGCTGCGCGTCATATGTGACAGACCCTGCGTGCAATGCTCTGCTGAAATGCTGCAGATTACCCAATATGCCCGGCGGCAAAACACCGAAGGAATCGCCATACCACTTAATACCCCTGAATCTGCGCATTTATTTATTTTTTTTTATTTAACTTTTGGACCCTCTGCGTGCAGTATAGGTATCATGCATTACATCCTCGTGTGCCGAGAGGGAAGGGGTGGTTTCCCCTGTGCACCACAGTCACCTGATAACGCCTAAGTGCGGGCTACAAGAGAGGGGTAAGAGCGATTGAGGGCACAAGTAGATAAAGGCAAATAAACGCATGTACCCAAGCAACAAGGCGCATGGTGAGCACTATGTTTGAGGTGGTGTCAGACTTCATCTCAATGATGAACTCTCCGGCACACTGGTGGTAGCTTGACTATAGATGCAGAGCCCCCGCTTCAGCAGAGCTGGGGACCCACCGGGGACATCTGGCTCCTGGGCAGAGCAGCCGTAATGAAGCATAATAAAACCGGGGCCAGGCTGATCAAGGGTTCCCCTTAATTCCAGCTTACCTCCGGAGCAGTATTAAGGTGCTCGCGCTTCCCTCGATCAGCCCTGGCCACTTACCCGTACGATACCGGCTTACAACTAGTTCCGGTCAGCTGACTCGACTGGTCAGCTGATCGCAGTCACATGAAGAACCCACGGTGTATCGTGCTAGTGACGCCGCAGGTTCTTATAGTGATAACCCCGCCCCCTCTCACAAATACACATGTTAGCCTTCTCACATATCAACTGGCTGCATAAAGTTAAACAGATTTGTAAATGACTTCTATTAAAAAATCTTAATCCTTTTAGTACTTATGAGCTGCTGAAGTTGAGTTGCTCTCTGATGACACCTGTCTAAGGAACTGTCCTGAGTAGAAGCAAATAAAAAAGACATGGAGCAGTAATGAATCTTCTCTGAAATCACCAGCTTGCAACACAAAGAAAAAATAATCATGGCACCCACCGAAGATCTATAAAATCATTCATTTTTATTCATGGTTTAACAGTGGACTATGTGGGGACATATAGCTTTTTATGATTTTTTTTTTTGTTTTTTCCATAATACAAGTGCACAGATTTGCATAGTTGGTACACTTCGGAGCCTGGTCAAACAGTAGTGCTGAATAACACTTATCGACTGTCTAGTGCTTGTCACTGAAATCACGACTACTGATCATTACTATTGATAAGAGATAAGCCGAGCCCTGCAAATATGAAATAGATCTGAATTTTGGGGTGTTTGCTTACGCAAAGGAGGAAGTACTGGGACTGTGATATGATGCCAGGGTATACCTAGCATACTTTATAGCTGTCACATGACCCCAGGTTCTGCAATGATTTGCTGGCATGTATGTGTTATTCAGCTTCCAGGTCAATAGGACACAGTATAGGGGTGGGTATTAGACACTGATAAAGCCCTATGCACTGCTTGCAGCCACCATTTTGGAGAGAGAAAGAGCTGATAGAGAACACGGACTCCTGAAGCCAGAATGCCTTCACAAATTCTAATCTATATGATTCCACAGAACACTGAGCACAGCATTAATCTGTGGGCTCACCTTAGACAAGGTTATCCTGTCACTACCTGCAGAAGTCTATACAATTGGTGCACTACAAATCCCAGATAGCAGTGAACCTGCCCATAAAAGCGGTCACATTACAAGCAGAGAAAAGCATTGTTTATTGGGCTGACCTAAGGCACAGACCTCCTGTCAGCTACTGCAATTCAGTTTGTGCACTCCAAATCCCAACAAGCAGTAAACCAGTCTATAAAAGTCCAAAAATTTCATGCAGAGTGGAGTGGCAAAGGTGATGAGGAGGATTTTGAGGATGATGATGACCTTGTACCTGTACCTGTCCGGTATTCTGCTGTGTGGAAATACTTTTCTACCTTACCAGATGCAGATAGCATGGCAATCTCTGCAAATGGAAAAAAAAGCTGTGGCCAGGGTACAAGTATAGGAACTACATCTACATGTAGGCACATGGAGTTGCTTCACATGGCTGTGTGGGACAGTCAAGACACCCCAAATTGTAAGAAAAACCTTGTCCCTGCTGTGGCTTCTCCAGATACTGCCCAGGCCTCGACCAAAGGCAGCATATTCTCTATATAGTTATTATCAGTGCCGTGTCCTCCTTCTCTATCCTGGAGGAGAGGGGGAATCAGAGATGGTGCTATACAGTGTAGTTAATCCCAATTTTTGAGGTTGGACAGTTGTCCCAAAATAGGAAAATTGCTCACCTATGGGTGTTGTGTAGGCAGGCACAATACTGGCGATCGAATGTAACAGGTTGCAGTATCGGGAGGCTGTCGGCCGTCGGTCCCGTTGTGCCAGCAGTGAAGCTACAGAAGGAAGACAGCTTGTTCTGGGATAACCTGGCAAGGCTATCACAGTATTCCGGCAGAAAAATCCAATTTCGGCTAGAAGGCACACTCCCGAGAATAGTGAACAATAGCAGACTTTATTAAGTTATACAACTTGCGATGCAAATGGGACAACACGTTTCAAAGGTTCATCCTTCTTCAGGACCTGAAGAAGGATGAACCTTTGAAATGCGTTGTCCCATTTGCATTGCATGTTATATAACTTAATAAAGTCTGCTATTGTTCACTACTCTCAGGAGTGCGCCTTCTAGCCGAAATCAGATTTTTCTGCCGGAATACTGCGGTAGCCTCGCCAGTTTATCCCAAAACCAGCTGTTTTCTCCTTCTCTATCCTGTCAGTTACCTATTGGGTAATCTATACAGACCATGTTGTTATATAGCCCAGCTGGTGCATACCTAGTCACCATTATTTTGCATAAAAAACATGTCCAATCTTTACACAATCATGTGGCGGAGAGGATTGGCCTCTCTATGCAGTTATTATGCATGCCACAGTAGATACTGCCACAGTATTACAGTATGTACTTAGAATAGTAGCTGGGCCATTCATGTCTTTTATGGCCCAGTGGGTCAACATCCTGCAGAACGAGGCTCCACCGCAACAAGGCCAGGAAATAGTAGTGAAACCTCCACGGTTGCACCTATCCTCCTCCTCATCCAGTTCCTTCTCCATGGACATCTTGCATCCCTCACAACAAAGACCATAGTTTATCCTCCTCCTCCCCACTCCTTTCAGCAATGAAAAAGCAAGCTCTGCCATGCTGTACAGTGGGGATCAAAAGTTTGGGCACCCCAGGTAAAAAAATAAATTATTAATGTGCATAAAGAAGCCAGGGGAAGATGGAAAAATCTCCAAAAGGCATCAAATTACAGATTAGACATTCTTATAATATGTCAACAAATGTTACATTTTATTTCCATCATTTACACTTTAAAAATAACAGAAAACAAAAAAATGGCGTCTGCAAAAGTTTGGGCACCCTACAGAATTTATAGCATGCACTGCCACTTTTGCAAAGCTGAGACCTGCCAGTGTCATGGATTGTTCTGAATCATCATCTGGGAAGACCAGGTGATGTCAATCTCAAAGGTTTTAAATGCCCAGACTCATCTGACCTTGCCCCAACAATCAGCACCCTGGGTTCTTCTAAGCAGTTGTCTAGAAATCTGAAACTGAAAATAGTTGATGCTCACAAAGCTGGAGAAGGCTATAAGAAGATAGCAAAATTTTTCAGATGTCAATATCCTCTGTTCAGAATGTAATTAAGAAATGGCAGTCATCAGGAACAGTGGAAGTTAAAGCAAGATCTGGAAGACCAAGAAAAATATCAGACAGAACAGCTTGCAGGATTGTGAGAAAAACAATTCAAAACCCACGTTTGAATTCAGAATCCCTCCAGAAAGATCTGTCAGACACTGGAGTTGTGGTACACTTTTCCACTATAAAGAGAGAGATACTTGTACAAATATGGTCTTCATGGAAGAGTCATCAGAAGAAAACCTCTTCTACGTCCTCACCACAAAAATCAGCGTTTGAACTTTGCAAATGAACATATAGACAAGCCTGATGCATATTGGAAACAAGTTCTGTGGACCAATGAGGTTAAAATTGAACTATTTGGCTGGAATGAGCAAAGGTGCGTTTGGAGAAGAAGGGGAACAGAATTTAATGAAAAGAACCTCTGTCCAACTGTTAAGCATGGGGGTGGATCAATCATGCTTTGGGGTTGTATTGCAGACAGTGGCACAGGGAACATCTCACGAGTAGAAGGAAAAATTGATTCAATAAAATGTCAGCAAATTTTGGATGCTAACTTGATACAATCTGTGAAAAAGCTGAAGTTAAAGAGAGGATGGCTTCTACAAATTGATACTAATCCTAAACACACCTCAAAATCCACGGGGGATTACATCAAGAGGCGTAAACTGAAGGTTTTGCCATGGCCTTCACAATCTCCTGACCTCAACATAATTGAAAATCTATGGATAGACCTTAAAAGAGCAGTGCGTGACAGACAGCCCAGAAATCTCAAAGAACTGGAAGACTTATGTAAGGAAGAATGGGCAAAGATACCTCAAACAAGAATTGAAAGACTCTTGGCTGGCTACAAAAAGCGTTTACAAGCTGGGATACTTGCCAAAGGGGGCAGTACAAGATATTAACTCTGCCCCTGCCCAAACTTTTGCAGACACCATTTTTTTTTGTTTTCTGTTATTTTGAAAGTGTAAATGATGGAAATAAAATCTAACTTTTGTTGACATATTATAAGAATGTCTAATCTGTAATTTGATGCCTTTTGGAGATTTTTCCATCTTTCCTTGGCATCTTTATGCACATTAATACAAATTTTTACCTGGGGTGCCCAAACTTTTGATCCCCACTGTATTATATTCGCTAAGCCTAGGTAAGAAAAGCTACACAGTGCGGAGGAGTTGCTGTCCAGTCTTCATAAACAAGTTTTACATTGATCTCTGTTCATGATCTGACATTTGGAAACGTGGTTGCCAATAATGGCCCAACATCGCCTTATTGATAAATTTGATGCAAGTAAGCCTTAACCCCTTAACGACCATGGACGTGTATACACGTCCAATGGCTGTTACCGAGGTATGACGCGGGCTCCCGACTCCAGCCCGCATCATACCGGCTGGCCCCCAGCTGATTCTTGCAGCTGGGGGCCGGCGTTAACAGTCGACATGCGGCGATAGCCGCGGCCGGCTATTAACCCTTTTAGATCGCCGCTGACAGCGGCGTCTAAAGGTGCCTGTATCCAGTCCCTGGTGGTCCAGTGGGGTGGATTGCTCCCCCGCAGCGCGATCGCGGGGGAGCGATCCACTGCTGAGGTAGCCTGAGGGCTTACCTCTCCTCCTGTGTCGGCTCCGGCTCTCTGAATGATACAGCCTGGCAGGACCAGGCTTTATCAATCGAGCGCAGAGCACACAGATGAATGGGATTGTATGTAATACCATTCATCTGTATTAGGAATCAAATGATTCCTCCTAAAAGTCCCCTAAGGGGACTAAAAGTGTAAAAGGTAAAAAAAAGTTTAACACACACACACATTAACCCCTTCCTTATTAAAAGTTTAAATCACCCCCCTTTTCCCAAATTCCATATAAATAATATATAAACATAATAAAAATAAACATATATGTGGTATTGCCGCGTGCGTAAATGTCCGAACTATAAAAATATATAATTAATTAAACCGCACGGTCAAAGGCGTATGCGCAAAAAAAATTCCCAAAGTCCAAAATAGCGTATTTTTGGTCACTTTTTATATCATGAAAAAGTGAATAAAAAGCGATCAAAAAGTCCAATCAATACAAAAATGGTACCGATAAAAACTTCAGATCACGTTGCAAAAAATTAGCCCTCATACCGCCCCATATGCAGAAAATAAAAAAGTTATAGGGGTCAGAAAATGACAATTACGACAAAGTAAGTACGACAAAATCAAACCTATATAAGTAGGGTATTATTTTAACCGTATGGACCTACAGAATAAAGAGAAGGTGTCATTTTTACCGAAAAATGTACTGCGTAGAAACGGAAGCCCCAAAAAGTTACAAAATGGCATTTTTTCTTCAAATTTTGTCACACAATTATTTTTTTTCCCGTTTTGCCGTAGATTTTTGGGTAAAATTACTGATCTCACTGCAAAGTAGAATTGGCGCAAAAAATAAGCCCTCATATGGATTTTTAGGTGCAAAATTGAAAGGTTTATGATTTTTAAAAGGTGAGGAGGAAAAAATGAAAGTGCAAAAACTGAAACACCCATGGTCCTTAAGGGGTTAAACACAGCAAAAAATAAAAGGCCAGAGGAATGACTGCACACAGCCACACAATGATAATTCTCCCTCAGAGAGAAATGGATTGCCACACTCTTAGACCCATGGTAGAAAGACAAAATAGGGGACATTTTTTTCACCTTCCGAGAAGGAATCCTAATTGGATTTTTATAAGGAGAAGCTAACCACCAATCTTTGAGTCAACATTCCACTCTAAATGCCAGCACTAACCCAGCAAGAGGCAGGAGCAGCAGCAGAATTTTCACATTGGAGTATATGATGATGAAGGTTTTACATCTGGTATTCCAACCTGACCTAAATTGTCCCCATAGGGATGTAGACAACAACCTTAACAACAAGGTCAATGCATACCTAAGCTGTAAAGAAACCTTTTTCGATCCAGCACTGCCAAAAAGTTGAAGTTTATTGGAGTCTTCCTATAATGAAATCATCATAGAGACAACACACCACAGTGCCCCACTCTTACCAGTTTGAATGGGAGTGTTTCAAGCACATGCCCGCTTTTGATCAGGTTGATCAAGTGCACGCATGCGCTCAAAACGTGACCATTCAAGACTTTGACATGGAGCACGGTGGTGTGTTGTATCTATGATGATTTAGTTTTAAAAAGACTCCAATAAACCTTAACTTTTTTAGCAGTGCTGGATCGACAATTGTTTCCTTACCGTTTATTGCGTTCGTCACTGGGCCAAGTGAGAATCCGGGCACGCACTTGATGAGGTGAGCTGAAGATTTAAAATTTACTATACCAAGACTGTGCCATTTCTGTGACATCATGGGCACAGACTCCATGGACTAGATTAGACCATTGCCCAGAACTTTCCCAGTTTGCTATGGGTGTTCTGTTTTGTCCACCATCCAGTGTAGCACCAGAGAAAGTGTTGAGAATAGCAGGCATCGTCATCAACCCTAAGCGAACAAGATGGTGTCTGCCAGCAATGTGGAAAAAGTCATGTTTGTTAAATCAGGCATGGATCCCTGAGGAATTTAAAATGCCTGTGCCAGATGCCACTGATTAGACAGTACTACCACCACCCCTGTTGTCTGCTGGCTACTCCCTACAGTCTGCCACTGCCTGCTGTACGCTGTACGCTAGACACTACATTGCCATCAGTCCGACACTGCCTGCTGTCCAAAGGGCAAATACAACTCCAACCAGTCCATCACCTCCTGCTGTATGCTGTCTACAAAAACTCCCAATAGTCCACCAATGCTTGCTGTCCTGTCCACAGCTTACTACAACTCCCACCAGTGCCTGCTGTCTACTGGCTAATACAACTCCCACCTGCCTGGCATTGCCTGCTATACGCTGGCTATTACAACTCCAACCAGTCCCTCCTCTTGCTGTTGCCGCTACTACCAGCCAGGCCTACACATGTACAATCCATGATCCCCCCAAAAAAAGAGATTTTTTTTCAGCTTTTTATACAAAAGCTATTTATTCTTCACTAATATAGGACATCAATCCTGTTGGTATTCCCAAAAATAAATAATTTTTTGAAAGCTGGTAAAATATAAGAAGCTGATTTTGCTTCATACCCAATGAGTCCCGTTTGTTATGAGCTGCCAGGAGCAGCAGCCAATGCTGTGCATTGTTGATCAGGTTGATGCTTGGCATTAACCCTTTTGATTGTTGCATCTAAAATGGAAAGAATCACACTTTGGTAGCTCAGAGGAGCTGATCGGGACATCCGTGGCAAAATCGTAGGGTCCCTATCAGCTGAGAGGACAGTGGGAAGGCCCTTACTGGCTTTCTCATGATCTGATCGGCATTCTAATGCTCCAAAAAGCCATGACAGAGGTGAGCAATGGAGCACCGATAACACTGATCAATGCTTTGCTATAGCACATCATAGAACAGTGTATACAATCTAAAGATTGCATGTAATAGCCTACTATAGCTACTATAAGCAGACCTGCCATTCAGGAGCATGGAAAAGCTAGGTGAGACATTGTCACCTAGCTTTTCTGTGCACCTGAATGGCAAGTCAGTTTATGCCTGGTGGACTAGTGATACCTTTGGGGGAACTCATGGGACAGAGGCAGAGTGTAATGTGCGTCGGCAACAGGACCTCAGGCAGGTGGCAGCTACAGCACACACAGTAGTTTTTTAAAACTTGGCGGGTGCTTGCCGAACGGGGGGAGGAGTCATACGCTACCCTGATGTCATGTGGGGCACGCAAGTCAGCAGGTTACGCAGTCACATCAGCAGGGCTGACCCTTACATATTAATGCCCCCTCACATGGCCCCCTCACATATTAATGCCCCCTCACATGGCCCCCTCACATATTAATGCCCCCTCACATATTAATGCCCCCTCGCATGGCCCCCTCACATATTCATGCCCCCTCATATGGCCCCCTCACATATTAATGCCCCCTCACATATTAATGCCCCCTCACATATTAATGCCTCCTCACATGGCCCCCTCACATATTAATGCCCCCTCACATGGCCCCCCTCACATATTAATGCCCCCTCACATGGCCCCCCTCACATATTAATGCCCCCTCACATATTAATGCCCCCTCACACACACACACACACACACACACACACACATATAGTAATGCCCCCCTCACAAAGCCCCCATTTATGGAGGTCATGTAAGGGGGCATTACTTATATGGGGGCATTAATATATATGGGGGCCATATGAGGGGGCATTACTTATTGGGGGCAAAGTGAGGGGGGCATTACTTATTACTTTGCCCCCATATAAGTAATGCCCCCTCACATAATAATGCCCCCAGCAAAAAAACAAAAACACCACTCACCTCTGCCTCGTTCCCCCGCAGCTCTTGTTCTCTTCACTCTTCTCTCCTGTGCTGACAGCCTCCGCAGAGCCACTGCCGCACAGGAAGCCCGGGCTGGAGTGACAGGACGGAGCCACCGGCTCCTTCCTGTTACGTCACCTGCCGCACCGAGCACACGCTCAATGCTGTGTGTCAAAAGCTGCGGTCGCTCGGAGATTCGGAACAGGTGTCCCAGATCCGCTGGCGTCCCGAATCCCTTCACCTGCTGGCCCAGTCGCAGGGGGAACGATGGGGCCCGCAGGTAAAGGGTCCGGTTATGCACATGCAGGGACCGTGCCAGCACCGGTCCCAGCATGTTGAAGCCCTAGGTCTGTGCGGCCGTTTGTGCAGGCTGCCGGGCCAATTTTAACGCAGGGGCCTGGAGCTGCCATCCGCCCCTACGTTAATCCGGCCCTGGCTGCGGCGAAATCGCGGCATCCCGAACAGCTTAAAGGACAGCTGGAGGATCCCTACCTGCCTCCTCGCTGTCCGATCGCCGAATGACTGCTCAGTGCCTGAGATCCAAGCATGAGCAGTCAAGCGTCAGAATCATCGATCACTGGTTTCCTATGAGAAACCAGTGATCAATATGAAAGATTAGTGTGTGCAGTGTTATTGGTCCCTATGGGAGCTATAACACTGCAAAAAAAAAGTGAAAAAAAAGTGAATAAAGATCATTTAACCCCTTCCCTATTAAAAGATTGAATGACCCCCCTTTTCCCATAAAAAAATAAATCAAAAATCAAAAGTGTAAATAATAATAAACATATATGCTATTGCCGCGTGCGGAAATGTACGAATTATAAAAATATATCGTTAATTAAACCGCACGGTCAATGGCGTACGCGCAAAAAAATTTCAAAGTCCAAAATAGTGCATTTTTGGTCGATCAATAGCGATCATTAAGTCCTATCAATGCAAAAATGGTACCACTAAAAACTTCAGATCACGGCGCAAAAAATGAGTCCTCATATCGCCCCATATGCGGAAAAATAAAAGTTATAGGGGTCAGAAGATGACAATTTTAAACGTATTAATTTTCCTGCATGTAGTTACGATTTTTACCAGAAGTACGACAAAATCAAACCTATATAAGTAGGATATCATTTTAATCGTATGGACCTACAGAATAAAGATAATGTGTCATTTTTACCCCCAAAAGTTACAAAACAGCGTTTTTTTTTTATTTCAAATTTGTCTCACAATGATCTTTTTTCCGTTTCGCCGTAGATTTTGGGGCAAAATGACTGACGTCATTACAAAGTAGAATTGGTGGCGCAAAAAATAAGCCATCATATGGATTTTTAGGTGCAAAATTGAAAGAGTTATGAGTTTTTAAAGGCAATGAGGAAAAAACGAAAATGCAAAAACGGAAAAACCCTTGGTCCTTAAGGGGTTAAACTTACTTTTAAACATGAATAGATTTCTAGGTGACCCTGGTAGTGTTATACAGGGCTTTAGAGCTCTTAGGAAGTGTTTTACATGTGTTTTGAATCTTATTTCATTGCCAGTGTAGTGAAGAAAACTGACTCAGCACTTTGATTAGATGTTCAGGACACAGAATGCTTCAAGACACTGTTTTCTTCACTACACCGGCTTACAGAAAAATAGATTGACGTGAATCCAACATTTTCCAATAGTTGGAAAAGCCCGGCGAACCAAACTTTTCAAACTACTGATCCAGAAAAGAAGTGTAAACTGACTATGAGGGATTGTTTGTTACAAGAGGGGAATGTTAACCATAAAAAAGAAGCAATAACTTGGTTTCCACTGGCTAATAATAACCCTGCATTACCAAAGTTTCCTCTTGCACCATAACATCAACACATGTGGGAGAACCATTTAGTGAAAAGGGAACTTGATCTCATGGATTAAAAACACTGATGTCTGAAGAATGTCCCATGAGATAACTTAAAGGGGTTATCTGTAATTTGTAAAAAATCATATCCTGCTTGGGCTAATAAAAAATAGAAAACAAACTTATCTAGCCAGGGTCCCCTGCAGAGTTCGTTTGGCTCCATTCGGTCTTCTTCCTGCTTCTGCAATGAGCGTTTGCTGCAGGACCTTACCACTGATCAAGACAGGACACCACTATGTCCAGTGATTGGCTAAGCCAGCCGGTCCTCTTGCAAATACTCATTTTGGAAGAAGATTTTTACAACACTATACCTAGATTTTATGAAAATACTTGCCATCCAAAAAATGCAGACTACAACACATTCATCCCCCTTAAAGAAGATGTCCAGCGATAAGAAATCCTGTGCATAGGGGATAAATGTCTGATCACGGGGGTCCAACAATCCGCAATCTCACATATGGGGCCCCAGCTAGATCATGTTTCGAACCCAGCACGTCAGCTGATCGAAACAGGTCCCCTCCATTCTTCTCTATGGGAGAGGAGGAGACATGCAAGAGATGTGTATCCCCCTCTCCTATAGAGATAAATGGAGGGGGCGTGTTTCCCTGAGCTAACATGCTGGGTGAGAAACATAATTTCCTGTAGCAGAGCCATGGCCCATATGGGAGAACACGGGGGTCCTGCAGTTACAACCCCCATGATCAGACATTTATCTCCTATTCTGTGGGGATAAATCCCCTATCCTATATACATTTCTTACTGCTGGACATCGTCTTTAAGCATGTGATAGACGATAAATACTAAAGAATATACTGAGAGTTTGTAGACTTTCTTTGTTCTTTCCCTTCCAAAGAAATGTTTCCGTGGAAATGTCTGTAGTGCAAGCATTGTCATACATGGATTGTGTGTATGAAAAAACATATGAAATAAAGAATGCCATTCTGCCTGCATTATGACTGTCCCTGCTATCAGAAATGTTCCGTTTATGTAAGCACTCACACACTTAGGGTGCCTGTCACAAATATCAGATCTTATTTTAACATTCTAAAACAAAGAACTGAGGAAGGACAGATAAGGATCACAGCTCAGAGAACAGCTTCCAGGCCATGTCTAAAACCAAGCATGTGCAGAATGAAAAAAAAAAAAAAAAAGTATGATATATATATATACATATACATATATATATTGCACTGATCACACTGTACAATGAAGCAATCTAAGAAAATAATGTATAGTCTAGGCTAAGTTCGAACTGCCGTTATGCTGCGTCCCATTCTGGGTCTAGGGTTTTTTTTTTTTGTCAAACTGACCTCACTGGTTTCTGATGGATTCCATTGACTGGAATGAGGTCCGTTTCGCATCCCGTATTTTATCAGAGTTGAACGTAAAAAAAAAAAAAAAAAAAAAAAAAAGGACATGCACTACTTTTTTACTGCTCAACTCCCCTTGTTCCAATGGACTGGTCGATAGAGCTCTATTTATCAAAGCACAATGGCCTAGTGAATGAGCCCATCTGGGATTTACACCAATAATTAGTCGATGAGCGGCAGGGGCCATGTTCAAATTCACAATATATTTGGCGATTATATGGACGAATATTCGTCCTATGTTAGCGAAATTTGCATATTCGCTATGTCCATTCACTTTATTTTCCAAGTGAAAATCATAATGAAATTCATATAGTGCACATGATCGATGATATCTTTCAACTAACACTATACCCTACACTAGAACCTATCTGCTAAACTAACCTATCCTATTTAAAGCTAAAAGAAGGGAGGGATCAGTGTCCTCTGGAAATGCCGATATTTGCACAGTAAATAATATTGGAGCCTTCTTTGGCCCACATGCTGGAAGCAAAGAGGGATGATCACTTTTTTTTTTTACACAGTACACATCATTGTTGTGATGTGTACTGTGAAGAAGAAAAAAAAAACTAATATTCATCATTACGAACATATAGCACTATATTCTAAATATTCGCGAAATCGCGAAGTGCCAATATTCACAGTAAAAATTAGCAATTCAAATATTCGCGCTGCCAGTAATATTCTTGTACAAAGTCACTTCAGCCTTGCTCCAAGTCTTCCCCGCTTATAGTTATATAATACTACTATGCTTTCTATTCCCACCCATCATGTCATAGGCACCAAGGAGGACACAATGCCTGTACAACAGAAGCCTGGACTAGTAATATTGTATTGATGACTGAATTATGAACCAGCCGACTTCTTGTACATGGTCAATGCAATGGAAAAAAGTTAAACAATATTTTAGGTTTTAGAATGAGAGGTTTATAGATGTGGAGCTGGTTTCCCCTTTCATACCAGATATAATTTCTTTTAATGGCCAGCTATATTGGTATATGCTATAAAACAACAGCAGAACCATAATTCATTTGATAAATGCCTTGCTGTTCCAAGGCAGTCTTTGCTTATTAGTGTCTCTTGACATGTGACCACAGTATTTTCTTATTTGCAATGCAAATAAAAATGCTTAATAAAAATGTAAATGCAGTCCCTTTTATCCAGGAGCTCCTATCCTTCCACAAAATTATTCTTTATTCATAATTTAATGCATACAAAAATGTATGTAAAGTGAGGGAAAAAACAAAACAATATCACACCCTTCACACATCACAAGATGGTGCACGGTAGTCCCCTCACCTGCCTCCACCATTCTCCCGGGATCGTCTTCTCTGGTCTGCCTTCTAGCACACAAAAAAAGCCCATTCTGCCATACAGCAGCTTTTTTCTGTGAAAAAACGCTACAGCCAGATGTTACCTGCAAGTCAAGATCCACTTGGCATTTTTCATCTTGGCGTTTTTTTAATCCTTTGGGTGTTTTTCAGCTTTTTTGGGCTCAGTGGCTGGTTTTCAAAAATGACCTTAAGTTCAGAGTACGGCGTTTTATTCACAGAAATCTTAGGGATAGATGTCCCCCAGATTAGGTGCATAGTTGTCCCCCAGATTGGGCAGCATAGTTGTCCCCCAGATTAGGCAGCATAGTTGTCCCCCAATCAGCGCGGGACGGTCAGAGCCAATCAAAGGGTCGTATGTGGCAAGCGGGCCGTACAATGCCCAGGTCTGCCCCAGAGGGTTTCATAACCAACCACAATAGAGAAAATGTTGTTGTAGGAGCATGGTCAATCTACTCAGACCCATCTGTCATTGGTGGCTGGAAATCCTGGCTGACCATCCCTGATTCATCTTGACAAACGTCAGTCTCTCCACATTTTTAAGTGGACAGACGAGTTCGCCTTGGGGTGACTATGGCCCCGGCCGCACTAAACACCCGCTCTGATGGCACACTACTGGCCGGCAGGACAGCTTTTCCAGGGCAAACTCCGCCAGTTGCGGCCATAAATCGAGTTTGGCTGCCCAGAAGTCCAGCGGATCTTCAACGGCTGTTGGCAGGGTCATGTCCAGGTAAGCCACCACCTGCTGGTTCAGGTCCTGTTCCATGTCCACCTGCTGCTGATGAGTAGCTTCACTATGCGACTGAAGGAAGCTACTCATCAGCGACTGTAGACTCAGGCTGCTGCTGATTGAGCCGGAACTGCTCCTGCCACCCCTCCCCTCCCCAGCAGCTGTGGCAGTGGAAGGTGAGCGCAGAGGGCCCCCGAGTCAGACCTGCGATTGGATGGACCATGTCGGCCAACCGACTACGTAGAAGCTCCCTGAAGTAGGTCAGTTTGTCCTCCCTCTCAGTGGGTGTAAAAAAGGCCCCCATTCTGGGCCAGTAGCGAGGGTCTAATAAGGTGGAGATCCAGAAGTCATCGTGCTGACAAATTTTGACAATTCGGGGGTCACTACGCAAGCAACTCAGCATGCATTGTGCCATTTGTGACAGTGACTCGCTGGGACTGCCTCCATCTCCACTGCATACTGCCACGGTGTGTCTGGGTCCTCTGTCTCGCCTCCCTCGTAATAACCCTCCAGCTCCTCTGGCTGCTCCTGCTCCTCCTCTCCTGTCCAATGACCAGAAACACCGGCCATCTCATCCACCGTAAACTGTGCTCCGCTCTGCCCCTCATCATCCTCCTCCAGTTCATCCCCTACAGGACTCATGTAGCCTTCTGATGTAGGCGCAACGTCTCCATTGCCGTGACCAGCCATGTTTTCAATCATTTTTTGGAGTAAATGTAGGAGTGGAATTACGTCGTTCATGCCAAAAAATGTGGCTTCCCCAAAGGGCCTCAGCAAACGGCAGGTGTCACGTATGATCTGCCACTCGTTCACATTGAAGTTACACAGGGGAGTACTCCTATCTGCTTGTATCATCAAAAAATCTGTGATGGCTTTTCTTTGTTCATATAGTCTGTCCAAAATATGGAGGGTGGAATTCCAACGTGTGGCAACGTCACAAATGAGACTATGTTGTGGGATACCGTTCTGACGCTGCAGCTCAAGCAAAGTGTGCCTGGCGGTGTACAAGTGGCTGAAGTGCATGCACAGTTTCCTTGCCATTGTCAGGACATCTTGCAAATGGGGTGAAGACTTGATGAACTTCTTGACAACCAGATTCAACACTTGTGCCATGCAGGGCGAATGGTTCACACTTCCTTGTCGCAGCGCGGCCACAATGTTCTTCCCATTGTCGGTCACCATGGTTCCCATTTCCAGATTTCGTGGAGTAAGCCGTACTCAGATTTCTTCCCTAATGAACTTTAGCAGTTCCTCCCCGTGTCACTCCGTTTGCCAAGGCAAACCATGTGAAGGACGGCTTGCCACCGCTGTGCCCTACACACATGGTACGATGAAGGGCCACCGAGATTTGGACGTGCAGTGGAGGCAGAGGACACGGGGGAGGAGGCGCACACTGTAAAAGGACCAACTGCCTGGGAGCGAGAGCGTGGAGGAGGAATCGGTGTGACCTGTCCAAGTTGCTGTTGTGGCTGTGCAGGAACAACATTTACCCAGTGGGCCGTAAAATACATGTATTGTCCCTGCCCGTAGTTACAGCTCCACACGTCGGCGCTGCCGTGCACTTTTGAACACACCGACAGGCTCCAGGACTGGCCCACCTTCTCTTGTACAAACTTATACAGGGCTGGTACTGCCTTCTTCGCAAAGAAATGACGGCTTGGGACTCTCCACCTCAGCTCGGCACAAGCCATCAATTCCCTGAAAGCTGCAGAGTCTACCAGTTGGAAAGGGAGGGACTGCAACAACAGCAACTTGGACAGGAGCACATTCAACTTCTGCGCCGTTGGATGAGTGGGTGTATAATGTTGTCTCTTGGACATGGCTTCGCCGATCGATTGTTGGCAGAATGGCTGACTACAAGAGGAAGAAGCAGGAGCGCAAGAAGGAGGGTTTGACACAATGCTCCCTTCGGCTGAGGCGGTGGAGCCTTGGCTGGATGACGGAGGGAGCGGATGGCCACTGGGTGATGCGGCAGGCTGGATCACTACATCGGAGCCACGGTTATCCCAGGCCACTTTATGGTGGCGAATCATGTGTTGACGCAGGGCTGTGGTGCAGAGATTGGGACCCTGGCCACGCTTCACTTTCTGCCCACAGATTTTGCATGTGACTACGCTAAGGTCCTCAGGATTTTTTATCGAGAACAACCACACCGCAGAGTAGCCGATTTTCCCACCCGCAGTCCGCACTATTTCACTGCTATTGGCGCCGTCTCCAGGAACCCCTGTTCCACTACCTCCCTAAATGGTAGCTTGCCGCGAAGCAGGTGGTCTCCCCCTGACACGTTTGGCTCCTGAATTTCCACTACTGCCACCACCATGCTAATTGCCAACCATGCTACTGCCTTGCTGCCTCATAGACAAAGAGCAAATCTCTTCTCCTGATGATGATGAAGCCCCAGCTTCTGCACCCGGCTCCCAATTGCGATCGGCTTCATCATCACCAAAAGATGTGTGCACATCACTGATGTCCTCCTCGTGTTCCACAACAGTGTCTGCCTCAGGACCCTGAACAATTGAAACACCGCCTCCCACGTCACTCTCCGCATCACTACTTGGCCACCTTGCGGAGCAAGCGACGCTTGTCTCCTCACATTCTTGGCTGCCCATTAGCTGCTGACTGTCCTCTATTACATCGTCCTTACTAAATAGTGGAGCTGAACCCAAAGCATGAGATACTTCTTTGGGAGAGGGAACAGCATAGGACAAAGGCAATGGGATTACGGGGACTGCTCCGTTGTGAGGGTTGTGTCTGAGGAACCCACCGACTCTTGACTGGGGTTGTCAGATGTCGCTTGTGATGATGGGGATGAGTGTGCAAACCAATTGACGAGGAGAGATGGGTCGACGACACGACCGCTGGGTGTTAACGGGAGCTCAGGCCTATTGCTGCGACTCCTGCGGCCACTCGCCCCAAGTCTGCTGCCAACTCTGCCTGACATATGTAGGCCTCTGCCCCTTCTCTGTGCACGTCCTGGCAGGTCCCTGCCTGACATACTTTGTGCGTTTATGAGGGTATAGAACAGCAGCAGGCGATTACTTACGGCTGTCCTTTCAAAGTATATAGGCCCTAGACAGAATAACAGTTACTAAATAGTACACTAACTTGTTGTATGTATGCCCTTTGCAATGATGAGCGCACTGGTATGCATATTTCTACGCAGAAAAAGCACTTTTTTTTTTTTAAATACACCAGCAGGTGTATACTAATGTGTGGAATAGCACTGAATTTAGCACAGAGACAGAAATACAGGTACTAAATAGTACACTACTTGGTTGTATGTATGCCCTTTGCAATGATGAGCACACTGTTAAGCGTATTTGTACGCAGGAAAAACTTTTTTTTTCTCTTTAATACACTGGCAGGTGTATAACGTGTGGTATAACACTGAATTTAGCACAGAGACAGAGTAACAGGTGAAAAATGGTAAAAAGACACTAAAGTCCACACTAATATGGCTTATTTCTGAACAGCAGCAGGACCCAACTGGGCAGCACCACAGAATTTTTATTTTTTTTTACAGAAAAAACTCAATTGGGCTGAAAAAAGAGGAGATTAGATGCTCCATACAGGTAAAACAGCTGTGAGATCTATGACTGAGGTGACTGCTATGCAGCACCTCTATGCCTGCTATATTGAGTAAGGAGAATACGAGGTTTTGCTAGTATCGTTCTCGGTCAGAACTGCAGCAACACTGTGCCCTGTATCTTTCCCTAATGCTGATGTCACCGCTACTCGTAGCGGTCAGATGCTGTATAACGCCGTGGTATGCGATCAGCACAGATGTGCAGTCACTTCCTTTCCCTATCTCGTGTGGAGAAGATATGACCAGAGGGAAGATGGCCACCGATTATATAGGGCTGTGACATTACAGGGGTCAGTGAAAACTGATAGGCTGCATCTGACATGTGATTCAGGGTCAGCCCGCCTACCTTGATTCCCGAGCCAGCTTCCCGCCCTCCCATGGTGCCTTGCCCCATGTACTGACATGTGGAGCCGCCATCTTAGGTCTAAAACAGCCTAGAATGCAGGAAAATGGAGTTTAATAAAGTGATTTGTGCGATCGAATCGCGACGAAGTTCGTATTCGATCAGAATCGAATTTTTCCTGAAATTCGTAACGAATTCGGGTTCGTCAGATTCGATTTGCTCATCTCCAGTCACAAGAAAACAAAAAATAAATATTTCGAAAAATGCATCTGACCATAACTTCAGATTTAATTTTATAACTAATTATAATAATGAAACGGTAAATATTAGAAAAATCTTACAGAAAAATTGACCCATTATTCTTGGTGATCCTGTCTTGAAAGACTTGGTACCGCGACCCCCTAGCATTAATTTTAGATGTCCTAAGAATCTTCATAATTTGATTGCTCCAGGTAGGCTTAAGAAAATATCGCAGCATACTGTTCAGATGGAGTCCAGTTGCGCCCCATGCGGTAAAAGCCACTGCCTGTGCTGTGTGCTTATTAAAGATAAGGTATCTAGTTTTACATCCTTTCAGACACAAAAAGTATTTAAGATTAAGGTAATTTTACGTGTGAAACGAACTATGCGATTTATTTATTGTCTTGCAGCTGTAATTTACAATACGTGGGCTGCACGGTTCAAACTGTGCGGTCCCGTATAAATAAACATAGGTGGAATATTAAACACAGCTTTATGTTCCATAGTGTCTCGAGACCCTTTACTACTGTACATCCTGGCTCGCTAGATTCTCTGTGTTTGAGAATATTGGAGTCTATGGCTAGTGATTCTCCTAATAGATACCAATGTTAATAAACAGAGAATCTTTTTAGATTCATAAACTAGTCACTTTAGCGCCTCACAGTCTTAAAGAGGTACTCCTCCCCTAGACATCTTATCCCCTATCCAAAGGATAGGGGATAAGATGTCAGATCGCCGGGGTCCCGCTGCTGGGGACCCCCGGGATTGCCGCTGCGGCACCCTGCTGTCATTACTGCACAGAACGAGTTCGCCCTGCACGTAATGACGGGCAGTACAGGGGCCAGAGCATCATTACGTCACAGCTCCACCTCTCGTGACGTCATGGCCCGCCCCCCTCAATACGAGTCTATGGGAGGGGCCATAGACTTGTATTAAGGGGGTGGGTCGTGATGTCACGAGGGGCGGAGCCATGACATCACGCTGCTCAGTCCCCTGTATCGCCCGTCATTACGCACAGAGCGAACTCGCTCTCTGCAGTAATGACAGCGGGGTGCCGCATCTGCAATCCCGGGGGTCCCCAGCAGCGGGACCGCGGCGATCTGACATCTTATCCCCTATCCTTTGGATAGGGGATAAGATGTCTAGGGGCGGAGTACCCCTTTAATGAAACAATAGAAAAAATACACAGTGATATAATACCCATTGTTAAGTATGTGAAGTAATTCAATTCCTTTATACATAGATTTTTTTTTTGTCAGTATGTTTCATTAGTCTTATACAGTACATACAGTGGCCCTCATTTACTATTGCAAACCCGACATGTTTTGTCGGGTTGTGCACCAGATCCTGTCGCATTGTGCCAGAAATTCTGTCTGCGCCAGATTTTGCGCCAGAATTGAAAAAACCCAGACTAACTCTCCATCTTGCAAAGAAAACCCGAAAAAGGGGCGTGGTTGCCGGGAAAATGGGGCATAGTCTCAGAAAGGGGCGTGTTCCCAACATTTTCACGAAAACCCAACATATTTACTAAGGTTTCCACAGAAAATGTGGTGGATTTGAGATGAGGAATACCTTACAGATCAGAGCATGCGTAAAAAAAAGCAAAGTGTAGGGAAAGTGGAAAATGTAGGGAAACCTTAGTAAATACTGTGGAAAGAAACCTACACTCCACTCTTAGTAAATAAGGGCCAGCATGTCTTTTTTACTAATAATTGTCCATTTTAATATATTATATATAATTCTCATATGGAGTAGGTATTCCTCATTTTTAGTTTTATATTTATAAATAATGGGCAATGTTGGTGTTTATAATAAGTTGCAGAACACTGGTAAATATTAAACAATTATTGAAATTATTTAAGTAATGTGAATACTGGCCCCCAACTCTCAAGATATAAGTAATTGAGAGTCTATTCATAAGTACAGTATCCTATGTATATTTGATGCTGCATATTTCAATGTCAACTTAATAGATAAACAAAGTTTCAAACCTGCCGCATCAAATTTGCACAGGATACTGTAAATGTGAATAGATCCTAAGGGTCAATGCACATGTCCCTATTTCTGCCACAGCAGATTATGCTGCCCATTGACTTCACTGTCTTGTTGGGAAGATGTGCTGGTAAACTGCGAATGACTTCTACGCTGCTTACCTAGTCAATTATATCTACCAAAATGATCGTGTCACAATTGATTTCCAATACAGGGAAAGCTATATATCAACTGTGCAATCTATATTTAATTGCTTGATGTAAATGTCCTCATTTACATTAATATAAAATACATCAATATGTTGTTGAAACATATTTCTTGCCCAGCCCTAATCATTCAATACATTTCATTGTAAGAGTAGGGTCACATGTGCCGTATTTTGCTGCTGCATATTTTCCTACCCACTGACTTCAATGGGTATCAAAATGCACAGCTGATATTGCTACCCACTGACTTCAATGGGTAGGAAAATATGCAGCAGCAAAAATGAAGAAAAATGCGACATGCGTGACCCTACACTTACAGGTCAGTAGTGGAACTGCTTAAACAGTATTTGCAGTAGATATACCGCACAGTATTATCACCGAAATTTGGCATCAAATACATTGGCAGCCTAGTGGTAAAGATGCACATGCTGCAGAAGAATTCGCCCATGGAAATTGACCCCATGTTGTGGATTAATCCAGATAATTCTTCAGCATGTGAATTGCTGTTTGAGTTCCTCTGCAAAGTTAAATTCTCAATACATTATCAGGTGTTGCTGATTTTGCTGCTGATATGCAGCAAAATCCACAGTAGAGAAATTGATATACTTTTAAATATTAGCATATTAGTCCCCAATTTACAAAATCTGCACCAAACCAGCACAAAAATCCACACAATTTGAAGATAATTTGGAGCAGATGTACTCCAGTGGAAAATCTGAACCTAATCATTGAGATTTTGGTGTTGTTTTTCTGCAGATAAAGGATATGTTCACACAATGGAATTGTTGTGCCGAATTCTGCAGAAGAATGGGATTTTGCTGCAATGTGCACACAGCGGAATTTCCGATTTGGGAGTCCGCAGAGGGAATAGACATGTCTATTCTTTATGCAGAGTCTGCTGGGAAATGCATAGTCATCTATGATGTGGCACATTTTCAAACAGCCCTTAGGCCAGCATGTTCTGCTGATGCTCTGCTGTCAGGGGAATGTCCGCACGAAAATTTTCCGTGCAGACATTTATCCCTTTGTGAATATAACCTTAGGGTTAAGTACTTAGAGATAAAATGTCAATATGTTTTAACCACGCAGCTGCATATTTTGTGGAAGATCTGCCGCAAGATTAGCAACATTTACAGATTTATTGCGGATTTTGACCTAGGTAATGTCAGTGGGAAAATTCTAAAATAAATGCAAACTGGAAATCAAAGGGGTTATCCAGGAAAAAAACATTTTTTCATATATCAACTGGCTCCAGAAAGTTAAACAGATTTGTAAATTACTTCTATTAAAAAATCTTATCCTTTCAGTACTTATGAGCTTCTGAAGTTAAGGTTATTCTTTTCTGTCTAAGTGCTCTCTGATGACACGTGTCTTGGGAACCGCCCAGTTTAGAAGCAAATCCCCATAGCAAACCTCTTTTAAACTGGGCGGTTCCCGAGACATGTGTAATCAGAGAGCACTTAGACAGAAAATAACAACCTTAACTTCATAAGCTCATAAGTACTGAAAGGATTAAGTTTTTTAATAGAAGTAATTTACAAATCTGAAAAAAATTTCTCTAGATTAATATCAAAAATGGTACATGACGATTATAGCATAATGTGAAATGAAATAGAACTGTGCTTCACTTTAATGATGAAAAAAAATATTTATTATAAAATTATTATGCAAGATGAATAGCATTAATAAAAAACCTCCTTCCACAGGGCCCTTGTGGGGAGGTAATATAAAATAATATAATACAAAATAATCTCAAACAATATAAAACAAAATAATCTCAAAGAGCCGCTATAAAGTTGGATAAACCAGCATAGTTAAATTTTTCACTCCGTAAATATATAGCTCAAATTGTGATCAAGGACACCTCATATATTTACCAGCTCCTGCAGATGGAAACAGTTCATGGTATATAGCCGTATGGCTGGACGTCCGAGAGATAGATGGTGTCTGCTGTAAAGGCTGTATACAGTGAATTTGTAGAAATGGTGTCCAGAATATGAGAATGCGGTTAATGGATAGCAGTAGTCATTTTGAGCGATATTCACAGTATGATAGTTGACTTGCGGTATTTCTAGAGAAAATACTTTGCAATATAGTTATTTATTTATTATACTTTTTCTTTTCTCTGTAATGCAGCATTGTACATTCTCTGTATGCTCATAGTTCAGGGTCGCAACTCTCACATACATAGATTTTCTAATTTTCAGTATTCGCGATTTCATGATACTAGGTTGTTTCCTATACTCTGAACCAACCCTATCATTTTAATTATGCTACACCTGTCTTTTGGCTGAAGCCCGTCATTTCCTTTCTGGTAGGCGGGGAGGTGCTTCTCTCACGGAGGTTTGGGAATATGTCCCATTAGCAATTTAAACCTCCGTGGTGCAGGTCACCGGTGCCATGACTAAGAGCTTCATGCTCGAAACGCGTCGGCGTTCACCCGTTTTTAGGAGTGACATGTCACTTGCCATCTCTATGGCAAATTGTTTTTAACATGAGTATTAAATGTTAAGTTTTATTCATCACTGGGAGCTGGATTCCATCCATTTTCTGCTTTATGTCTACAAGGAGAGGCGGCTCCTCATCCGTGCTTCCAGCATTCACACCTGGGTATCCTCCTATTAATTGAACTGTCGTGAGCTGATCTTCCTTTCTCTACCTTTTACATACAGCCTTTACAGCAGACACCATATATGTCTCGGACGTCCAGCCATACGGCTATATACCATGAACTGTTTCCATCTGCAGGAGCTGGTAAATATATGAGGTGTCCTTGATCACAATTTGAGCTATATATTTACAGAGTGAAAAATTTAACTATGCTGGTTTATCCAACTTTATAGCGGCTCTTTGAGATAATTTTGTTTTATATTGTTTGAGATTATTTTGTATTATATTATTCTATATTACCTCCCCACAAGGGCCCGGTGGAAGGAGGTTTTTATTAATGATATTCATCTTGCATAATAATTTTATAATAAATCTCTTTTTTCATCATTAAAGTGAAGCACAGTTCTATTTCATTTCACATTATGTTATAATCATCATGTACCATTTTTGGTATTAGTCTAGAGGCTTTTGGTATCTACATTTTTTTCAAATAACTATTTATTATTTGTACTTTTTGGGTGTAAGTACATTCCATATAGCCTCGAGTAATTTTTTTGTGAGCTGCACATTCTTTTCTTTTTTTTTTTTTATATAATTTACAAATCTGTTTAAATTTCTGGAGCCAGTTGATATATATAAAAAAATATTTTTTCCTGGATAACCCCTTTAATTTAAAAATCTGGACCTCAGGTCAATTTCCATTGGATATATTTTTACCTGCAGCATAAGGTTGAGATTTTGGAACTCTTACTCACTTTTATGGACATTTATCAACGGGTTTAGTCAGGTTTTCTTTACTATAATTGTCGCAAAATTGTCGCAACTGCGACTACGCAATTTTCCATGCGACATTTTGACTGGAAAGCGAGAAAAGCAAGTTTTCCAAAAATTAACTATGTAGTAATAATTTTAAAATGGACTACGGGTAGTCAGGTATTTATTAACTGTGACAGTCGCAACTGCGCAAAAAAAGTCGCAACAGGGTTAAAAATTGACTAAATTTACTCCAGCTCAAACATGGAGCAGAAAAAGCTACTACCAAAGTAAAAAAGTAAAAATTGCTTACGTGAAAGAAACTTATCAACATGCTGAAAGCCGTTGATAAATAAGTCGCACATAAGCAAAAAAAAAAAGTAAGGAAAAAATTACTAAAAAAAAAGAATACATAAGTAAACATTGATAAATGTTTTTGAATATTTGAATATTGAATATTTGAATATTTTTTGTATACAAATTAAATTATTTGTATATATTGTATGTATTGTATATATTGTATTTGTATATATTGGTAGAAATTGCATCAAATCATGAAGTAAGTTTGGAACTGATATACTTTTAGATACCAGACATATCCTGAATTCATGAGGAAAAACAGTGGGGCAAAAAAAGTATTTAGTCAGCCACCAATTGTGCAAGTTCTCCAACTTAAAAAGATGAGAGAGGCCTGTAATTTTCATCATAGGTGTACCTCAACTATGAGAGACAAAATGAGAAAAAAATCCATAAAATCACACTAATTTAAGAATTTATTTGCAAATTATGGTGGAAAATAAGTATTTGGTCAATCAAAAAAATGTCATATTGTTATATACCCTTTGTTGGCAATGACAGAGGTCAAACGTTTTCTGTAAGTCTTCACAAGGTTATCACACACTGTTGCTGGTATTTTGGCCCGTTCTTCCATGCAGATCTCCTCTAGAGCACTAATGTATGGGGCTGCCGCTGGGCAACATGGACTTTCAACTCCCTCCAAAGGTTTTCTATGGTGTTGAGATCTGGAGACTGGCTAGCTCACTCCAGGATCTTGAAATGCTTCTTACGAAGCCACCCCTTCATTGCCCGGGCAGTGTGTTTGGGATCATTGTCATGCTGAAAGACCCAGCAACATTTCATCTTCTATGCCCTTGCTGATGGAAGGAGGTTTTCACTCAAAATCTCACGATATATGGCCCCATTCATTCTTTCCTTTACACGGATCAGTCATCTTGGTCCCTTTGCTGAAAAACAGCCCCAAAGCATGATGTTTCCACCCCCATGCTTTAGTTCTTTGGATGCAACTCAGCATTTTTCTCCCCCAAACACGACAAGTTGAGTTTTTACCAAAAAGTTCTACTTTGGCCATATGACATTCTCCCAATACTCTTCTGGATCCTCCAAATGCTCTCTAGCAAATTTCAGACGGGCCCAGACATGTACTGGCTTAAGCAGGGTGAGATGTCTGGCACTGCATGATTTGAATCCCTAGCGGCATATTGTGTTACTGATGGTAGCCTTTGTTACTTTGGTCGCAGCTCTTTGCAGGTCATTCATTAGGTCCCCTGTGTGGTTTTGGAATTTTTGCTCACCGTTCTTGTGATCATTTTGACACAATGGGGTGAGATCTTGGGTATTGCCCCAAATCAATGGAGATTATCAGTGGTTTGTGTGTCTTCCATTTTATAATAATTGCTCCCACAGTTGATTTCTTCACACCAAGCTGCTTGCCTATTGCAGATTCAGTCTTCCCAGCCTGGTCAAGGTCTACAATTTTGTTTCTGGTGTCCTTTGACAGCTCTTTGGTCTTGGCCATAGTGGCGTTTGGAGTGTGACTGTTTGAGGTTGTGGACAGTTGTCTTTTATACTGATAACAAGTTCAAACAGGTGCCATTAATACAGGTAACGAGTAAAGGACAGAGGAGACTCTTAAAGAATAAGTCACAGGTCTGTGAGAGCAAGAAATCTTGCTTGTTTGTAGATGACCAAGTACTTATTTTCCACATAATTTGCAAATTAATTCTTTAAAAATCAGACAATGTGATTTTATTGATTTTTTTTTCTTCATTATGTCTCTCATAGTTGAGTTATACCTATGATGAAAATTACAGGCCTCTCTCATCATTTTAAGTGGGAGAACTTGCACAATTGGTGGCTGACTAAATAGTTTTTTTGCCCCACTGTACATAAGTGGGCCTCTAGAGAGAGAAGATAACCATGTGGATTAAATACAAGATGTCAGCAGTATATTTACATAACATGTTCAAATAATGTATTGTGCTTCAGCAGGTATTTTCATATGCATGTGGCTTGTGGTACCTCCCAACCTGATCAGTGGAGAATGCAGTATCACTCAGTAAAGTACTATATATGAATACCTGAGGTATGTCTAGTGATTAGGGATCGACCAATATCATTTTTTTAGGGCCGATACCGATAATCGGTGGAGTTTAGGGCCGATAACTTATACCTATATTCCGGTATAAGTTATCGGCTATTTATCCCCCCGCGACACCGCTGCAGATCATTGATTTAAACGGGTGCTTTAAATCAATGCACTGCAGTGGCTTTTGCGGTGCCATAGATCGCCGCCGCCACCCACTTCTCTCCCCCTGCCTGTCCGTGGGTCCTATCACCGCCGCACCGCTCCCCCCACCGCTCTGCGTCGCACCCCCCACCGCACCGCCCCAGCCTCATTGCCTCCCCCATCCCCGGTTTTATAATTACCTGTGCCCAGAGTCCACTCTACATCAGGCTCCAGCGGCATCCTCCTAAGCTGTCACTGTGCGCACTTGACGGTGACGTCACGTCGCTCTTCATTGCGCACAGCATAATGCAGGACACAGCAGGAGCCAGAAGTAGCGTGGCCCCCGGGAACAGGTAATAATAAAACCGGGGATGGGGGAGGCAATGGGGCCGGGGCGGTGCAGTGGGGGTGCGACACGGTGCGGCAGGTCGGGGGGGGGGCGGCGTTCGCCGTGCGGTGGGGGTGGTGCGGGGCATTATCGGCTTATCGGCAAGGTAATTGCAGATACCGATAATGCCCAAAATCGTGATTATCGGCCGATAATATCGGCCCAACTGATAATCTCTTTAATGTGATATATTCTCTTTAAGATACATTTTGTAAATGGAGATATTTTACAGTGAGTGGAATTTTATATTATTTGGTTGCAGTAATTTACCATTCCTACACCAACCCACTGGGCATCTGCTGTTACTCTGAACATTAATGGATAAGTCTGGAGGGAAACTATAATATTTCCCATAATTCTGCAGTTAATAACCTGATCACTCCTATATCATACTACAATTGCAGTTAGATTTTAAAACATTACCCAGTGACCGAACTAATAATCTGGAAGCTGAAGTGCAGCGATACTCAAAAACTATAATAATTGTTATTTATGCAATTTCCTTTTATGTTATGTAAAGTGGCTCCCCAAACTGTGCGTAATAGTATATATTCTATAATTTATTTCAGAATGCAAAGTAAGTGAAATTGTGGTCAAGCAGTCTACAGCATTTGCTTTATTTCTCCAAGGTCTTTTTTGCTAGCAATTAAGTGATTGCAGATAACACTTGGCAGTGAACATCTTCACAATGAACTCCATATGGTAAATAAAAAATGCAGTAACCATAAAGGGATAGTATCCCCATTTAGAAAACCACTATACAAACAGACTTGGTAATGTTATATGGAAGGAGGCAGCAGTGACCTGGATTCTGAAAAAAATGGTAAGTCAAACTAGTGCAGGCAATATGGCTGCTTGTTCTTGCTAAGGAGTAAATTAGCAGGAAGGTAAAAAAAAAAAAAAAAAACATTTCTAAATCACTTTCTAGCGTGACTGTCTTTCTTCTAGATATGTATTATTGTACTAAAGAAAACACAAGCTGTAATGAAATACCTTTTTCTTCGTGATTATTTGTGTCTGCAGATTGGCACATGGATGACGTGCTTCCTCCGCTGTTATAGAGTGAATACAGTGCTGATGGAAAGCACTATACATCCAGTGGGAGGTTTGAATAACAAAAGAAATTGCAGCATTCTCCTTCTCAAGGAGAAATGTCTCATTTAGGTCAGAACGTATTTGTTCTTTATTCTGGAATGTGTGATAACATGTCGATTAAATGCATATTGTATAGATAGCAATACTCTTGAGTATGTTTATTGCACACATCAACAAAGTAAAAAATATCATAATTTAGTGGTTTGGCATATTATAAAATACCAATATTATCTTACAGGATAGTAGTGTAGAGAGCAAGCTATGATTCAGAAGCAGCATATGCAAATAAAGCACATAAAGTATACAATAAATTCCCATGTTACAGATTGATAAACATATTAAATATGAACTTAAAGGGGTTTTCTGGGCATTTAAAGGGGTACTTTACTGGAATTTTTTTTTTCATTTTTTTAATCAACTGGTGCCAGAAAGTTAAACAGATTTGTAAATTAGCAAAAAAAAGGGTGTAGAAGCCAGCGGTAAAAGTAACTTCACCTTTATTTTGTCCAAGTAAAAACATTGATATGGATCAATCTCACAAAAAATGGAAGTAGAATAAAACTCGGGAAATGCTCGGCATGACACATTCCAGGTCATGTGACCTTCCATCAGATGCATGATTGGTAGTGAAGAGGTAGAAGATTATATAGAGCTAAATGGAACAGGTGTGCTGACAAAAGCTTAGGGATTAACCCTGTAAATTCCATAGCCTAATCACCTCTAACAGAACCAAACATTGCATAAACAGTAATTGAAAGAAACATAATATACATACAATATGCAAATAATATTATACAAAAAACAAATACATCTAATAATGAAGAATAACATCAGATCTTAAATTAAGACCATATGGCTGGAATGTATGCAACAAATAAATCCCCCAAACTTCTCTATTATGTAAAATTTTGATGTGCTCACCACCCATTTCTGGTAATTGGACAACTTCAACATCTTAAAACTGAAAATCGGAAACATCACCTGAATGTACAGTTCTAAAATGTTTTGAGACATTGGAAGCATTTGTATAGGCTATTCTTTTTTTTCAAAGGTCTTTTTGTGCTGCTGATAAAGTAGATGTTGAAACTTCTGCAACATATCCTGTATACAACATATGTAGACTGACCATTAATAAATTGCTGGATGGTAAAAGGATTAGATTCGGTCATATTTATTGTGGAAATTTTAACCACATGTTCACACACAACGCACTTAGCCTGTCTGCATTTAAAGGGGTTCTCCGGTGCTTAGACATCTTATCCCCTATCCAAAAGATAGGGAAAAAGATGCCTGATCGCGGGAGTCCCGCCGTTGGGGACCCCCGGGATCTTGCACGCGGCACCCCATTTGTAATCAGTCCCCAGAGCGTGTTCGCTCCGGGTCTGATTACGGAAGACCACAAGGCCGGCGGCATGTGACGTCACGCCTCTGCCCCTGTATGACGTCACGCCTCTGCCCCTCAATGCAAGCCCACTGGAGCCTCCCGTAGACTTGCATTGAGGGGCGGAGCGTGACGTCACACAGGGGCGGAGGCGTGACGTCACACGCTGCCGGCCTTGTGGTCGTCCGTAATCAGACCCAGATTACGGGGTGCCACGTGCAAGATCCCGGGGGTCCCCAGCGCCGGGACTCCCGCGATCAGGCATCTTATCCCCTATTCTTTGGATAGGCAATGAAATTTCTAAGCAGCGGAGAACTCCTTTAAAGAATCCTTTCAATTCAGCCAAGAATGGCAGGTGTTGAAATTATGCAAGGATGGAAGGCACTAGGGGATAATAAATTTGCTAAGTTCAGAGCCCGTCTACTAGAAAAATTAACACCACACTGCAAATATTTATTTAATGCCGGATCCTGCTGTAAAACCGGTAAAAACTTTGTTATGATGTTCTTGATTTTGTTGAATTCTAAACTGTATGTAGTAACAAAGGTGGATTTAGAAGGGGAAGGTAACGAAGGATGTTTAGGTTTAACCATGAGGAGATCCTTTCTGGTTTTTAACTGAACTTTGCATTTAGCTCTATTAACAGGGCTGTATAATATTATTTGCATATGTATATTATGTTTCTTTCAATTATTGTTTATGCAATGTTTGATTCCATTAGGGAACCCTCTGTCATGTTTGTAATCATGATTTTCAGTTGAGAGGTGATAAGGCTATGGAATTTACAGGGTTAATCCCTAAGTTTTTGTCAGCACACCTGTCCCATTTAGCTCTATATAATCTTTTACCTCTCCACTACCTATCATACATCTGATGAAAGGTCACATGACCTATAACGCATCATGCCAAGCGTGTCCTGAGTTTTATTCTACTTCCATTGTTTGTGAGATTGATCCAGATCGATGTTTCTACTTGGATAAAATAAAGGTGAAGTTACTTTTACCGCTGGCTTCTACACCCTTTGTTGCTACAGTTGGAGGCTATCTTGCCGTGCGGAGCTGACTACTCAAGTTCCGTACTAGATTTGTAAATTACTTCCATTTACAAATCTTATTCCTTCCAGTACTTATCAACTGCTGTATGTACAACAGGAAGTTCTGTGATTTTTGAATTTATTATCTGTCTGACCACAGTTCTCTCTGCTGACACCTCTGTCCATTTTAGGAACTGTCCAGAGCAGGATAGCTTTGTTATGGAGATTTTCTCCACTCTGGACAGTTCCTAAAATGGACAGAGGTTTCAGCAGAGATCACTGTGGTCAGACAGAAAGGAAATTCAAAAAGAAAAGAACTTCCTGTGGAGCATACAGCAGCTGATAAGTACTGGAAGGGGAGTACCCCTTAGTGCATATGGACGTTTATGAACGTCCATATGCGCGTCCCCATATATATTGTGCGCTCACGAGGTGAGCGTGCATCATACCCGGTGGGTCCCGGTTGCTATTAGCAACCAGGACCCCGCTAATGCCGGACATCGCCGATCGGGCTGATGTCCGGCATTAACTCGTTAGACACAACGATCAAGATGATCACAGCGTCTAAAAGTGAAAGTAAAAGAATCCCTGCTCAGTCGGGCTGATCGGGACCATCGCAATAAAATCGAGATGCCCCGATCAGAAAGGACGCCGCAGGAGGTCCCTTCATCTGTCTCCTGTGCTTCCGATCGTCAATTGCTCCAAGCCTGAAATCCAGGCTTGAGCAATTAACCGTCGATAACACTGATCCCTGCCATTGAATGCAATGGCAGTGATCAGTGTATTGAATCAATGTACTGCATGTTATAGGCCCCTGTGGGGGCTATAACATTGCAAAATAAAGTAAAAACAAAAAAGTTAATAAAGATCATTTAACCATTTCCCTAATAAAAGTTTGAATCACCCTTTTCCCATAAAAAAAGTGTAAATAAAAATAAACATATATGTGGTATCGCCACGTGCGTAAATATCCGAACTATAAAAATATATTGTTAATTAAACCGCATGGTCAATGGCGTACACGCACAAAAATTCTAAAGTCCAAAATAGCGCATTTCTGGTCACTTTTTATATCTTAAAAAAATGAATAAAAAGCGATCAAAAAGTCTGATCAATACAAAAATGGTACCACTTAAAACTTCAGATCACGGTGCAAAAAAATGAGCCCTCATACCGCCCCATATGTGGAAAAATAAAAAAGTTATAGGGGTCAGAAGAAGACAATTTTAAATGTATACATTTTCCTGCATGTAGTTATGATTTTTTTCAGAAGTACGACCAAATCAAACCTATATAAGTAGGGTATAATTTTTATCGTATGGACGTACAGAATAAAGATAAGGTGTAATTTTTACCGAAAAATGTACTGCGCAGAAACAAAAGCCCCCAAAAGTTACAAAATGTATTTTTGCACAACAGCAGCAGTACACAAAATGGAAGAAAAAACGCCATTTTTTCAGCGGACTGTAGTGCATTTTTCTGCCCTCATACGTGCATACCACATACCTAAATCAAAGCAGTCTACTATTTTGTAGCTGTAAATCTTTAACAAGTCTAGATACTGGGAAAGTCCAGGCAAAAGTAATCACCGGCTGGTGTTTTACGAAAATAAGTTTTCCAAGTGTACTGTATCACATTTTTTTGCCTTCATACGTGCATACGACATACCTACATCTAAGTATTGCACTTTTTTGTACCTGTTAATCTGTAACAAGCCTACATACAGTGAAAGGCCAGGGAAAAGTAATCATTGGCTGTTTTATGAAAATAAGTTTTCCAAGTGTACTGTAGCACATTTTTTTGCCCTCATACGTGCATACCACATACCTACATCTAAGTAGTACACTGTTTTGTACCTGTTAATCTGTCAAGGGCTTACATACTGTGAAGGGACAGACAAAAGTAATCTCCTGTTGGTGTTTTACAAAAATACAGAGTTTTTTTTTTCATTTTTCTGCCCTCATCAGTGCATACCGCATACGTACATCTAAGTAGTGTACTATTTTGAATCTGTTAATCTGTCAAGGTCCTACACACTGTGAAAGTCCAGCAAATATTACTCATCGGCTGGTGTTGTACTCAGATACTTTTTTAAGTGTACTGTAGAGCATTTTTCGGCCCTCGTTAGTGCATACCTCATACCTACATCTAAGTAGTGTACTATTTTGTTCCTGTTAATCTGTCAAGGGCCTAGATACTGTGAAAGGACAGCCAAAAGTGCACACCTGCTGCTATTCTAGACAATTACTGTTTTAAGCTTAGTGAAGCTTATTGTACTCCCCTCATATACGCACTAAGTATGTCAGGCAGAGAAGTGCAAGGATGTGCACAGAGGAGTGGAGGAGGCCTAAATCCTTCAGAGTTTGAAGCGGACTAGGGGCGAGTGGCAGCAGGATTCATAGCGAGAGGCCTGAGCTCCCGTTATCAGCTAGCGGTCATGTCTCGACCAGGAACCCCTCTGCCGTCGTCAATTGGTTAACACGGTCATCCACTTAATCACAAGTGACATCTGACACCCCCAGTCAACAGTCTGTGGGTTCCTCAGACACAACCCTCAGTTGGCATGGCCCGGGAGCAGTCCCTGTCCTATGCGGTTTTCTCTCCTACAGAAATATCTTATGCTGTGGGTTCAGCTCCACTATTCAGAGGACAGTCAGCAGCTAATGCCCAGCCAACAAGTAAAGGAGACATCCACCGCTTCCTCCACTAGGTGGGCAAGTAGTGATGAGAAGAGTGACGTGGGAGGCGGTGTTGCCAGGGTTCAGGGTCCTGAAGCAGACACTGTTGAGGAACCTGAGGAGGACATCAGTGACGTGCAGACACAACTCGATGATGATGAAGCCGATTGCAATTGGGAGCCGGGTGCAGAAGGAGCTTCATTATCATCAGAAGGGGCTTCATCATCATCAGGAGAAGAGAGTTGCAGGTTGCCCCCGAGGCAGCAGCTGAGCCAGCAAGGTGGTAGCATGGTTGGCAGTCAGCGTGGTGGCAGAAGTGGAAATCCTGGAGCCAAACGCGCCCAGGGAAGACCACCTGCTTCGCGGCAGCCTGCCTTCCCGGGAGGTAGTGGAACAGGGGTTCCTGGAGACAGTGGCAGTAGCAGTCAATTAGTGTGGACTGTTGGTGGGAAAATCAGCTACTCAGCGCTGTGGCAGTTTTTCATGAAGCATCCAGAGGAGGTTCACATAGCCACACGCAAGACATGTCGGCAGAAGGTGAAGCGTTGCCAAGGTCCCAAAGTTGGCACCACGGTCCTGCATCAACACATGCTTCGCCACCATAAAGCGGCCTGGGAGAACCGTGGCTCCGATGTAGTGGTCCAGCCTGCTGCATCACCCAGTGGCACGCCGCTCCCTGTTTCAGCCAGCTAAGGCTCCATCACCTCAGCCGAAGGGAACTGTGTGTACCCTCCTTCTGTCTCTCCAGATGCTCCTGCTTCCTCCACTTTTACTCAGCCATTCCGCCAACAATCCGCGAACCCAGAACCCAGAAACACCGTGGCAGTATGCAGTGGAGATGGAGCAGGGAGTCCCTCCGAGTCACTTGCACAAATGGCACGAGGCATGCTCACTTGCTTGCGTAGTGACAGCTGAGTTGTCACCATTCGGCAGTGGGATGACTTCTGGCTCTCCACCTTATTGGACCCTAGCTACCGGCACAAAAATGGGGTTCTTTTTTACACCCACTGAGAGGGAGGACAAACTGACCTATTACAGAGAGATCTTACGTAGACAGTTGGCTGATGCCTATAGGCGCCATCGTCCATCCACTAGCAGGTCTTACTCGGGCTGCTGGGGAGGGGTGGGATGGCAGGAGCAGTACCAGCTCCATCAGCAGCAGCCTAGAGTCTACAGTCGCTGGTGAGTACCTTTCTTCACCTGCATAGTTAAGCAACTCATCAGCAGCAGGTAGACATGGAGCAGGACCTGAACCAGCAGGTGGTGGCATACCTTAACATGGCCGTGCTAACAAACATTGAAGATCCGCTGGACTTCTGGGCAGCCAAACTTGATTTATGGCCGCAACTAGCAGAGTGTGCCCGGGAAAAGCTGTCCTGCCCGGCCAGTAGTGTGGCCTCAGAGCAGGTGTTTAGTGTGGCAGAGGCCATAGTCACTCCAAGGAGAACTCGTCTGTCCATGGAAAATGTGGAGAGGCTGACCTTTGTGAAGATGAATCAGGCATGGATCAGCAAGGATTTCCACCCACCAATGCCAGATGCATCAGAGTAGATTGACCATGGTGCTACACCAACACTTCACAAATAGGGATAGTGCCAAACAGATTTAAGGCACTGCCCCCCAGTAATAAACATTCCAGCCACCTTCATCACTGGGTACTGGTATTGCCACCCACCGCACCACTCTGTCACCAGGTCACTTTCAGGAGTCCTGATGCTGCGGGTGCCACCTCCAGGCTGTTTCATTCAGCCACTATTTTGTCTCCTTATGCTTCTGCCAACTCCAGGCTGTGCCATTCAGCCACTATATGGTCTCATCATGCTTCAGCCAACTCCAGGCTGTACCATTGAGACACTATATGGGCTCCTTATGCTTTCCCCACCTTCAGGCTGTGTCACTCAGCCAATATATTGTGTTCTGATACTGCAGGGACTGTCTTGGATATTACTTACACTTTTTTTTATGTTAGCACTAGCAAACATATATGCTCAATCGAGATTTCAATATTGATCTTTTTATGTTAGGGGTTGTGAAGCCCTTCTTATGTATGCATCCTGCTGCCTGATTCAGGATGTGTGTTAGAGGAACTACTTGAGTTACTGATGCTGCCTGGGCCTGTGTCTAAACATTTTTTTATGTTAGCACTAGCTAACATACATCTTGTATACAGATTTCAACATTAACCATTTAATGTTAGAGGTTGTGAAGCCCTCTTGTAAAATAATGCTGATGCCTGCCCAAGGATGTGTGTTTCAGCAACTATATGGTTTAGTGATGCTGCTTGGCTTGGGCCTTAAATTCTTTGATGATAGCACGAGGTAACATACCTCTTCAATAGAGATTTCAACATTGATCTTTCAATCTTAGTGGTTATTAAACCATCTTGAGTACTGCTTCTGCCTGCTCCTGACTGTGTGTTTAAGGAACTACTTGGCTTACTGATGCTGCTGGGCTTGGGCCTTAAATTTTGGGATTGTAGCACTAGCTAACATGCATGTTCAATAGAGATTTCAACATTCACCTTTTAATGTTAGAGGTTGTGAGCCCCTCTTGTGTACTCATGCTGCTGCCTGCTTCTGTCTGTGTCATTAAGCAACTAGATGGTTTAGTGATGCTGCTGAGCCTAGGACATTACTTATATATGTTTATGGTAGCACTAAGTACCATACATCTTCAATGGAAATTTCAAAATTCATCTTTTATTCTTAGAAATTGTGAGGCCCTATTGTCTCCTCATTTGCCGCCAACTCCAGGCTGCGCCATTCAGACACTATATGGTATCCCCATGCTTCAGTCAACTCGAGGCTGTGCCATCCAGGTAATATATGGTTTACTGAAGCTGCTGGGACTGGATCTGGGAATAAAAAATTTGTTATGGTAGCACTAGCTACCCAAAATCTTCGGTTTAAAATTAAAACTTTGTCTTTTTTTCTTAGGGATTGTGAAGCCCTGGTGTCTACTCATGCTTCTGCCAACTTCTGGCTGTGCCATTCAGCCACTATATGGTCTCCTCATGCTGCCAACACCTCCACGCTGTGTCATTCAGCCACTATATGGTCTCGCATGCTGATGCAGCCTCCGTGCTGTGTCATTTAGCCACTATATGGTCTCCTCATGCTGCCAACACCTCCACGCTGTGTTATTCAGCCACTATATGGTCTCCTCATACTGATGCCATCTCCAGGCTCTGTCATTGTGCCGCTCTGCGGCAGTGATTCTAAAAGTGATGCCGGTAATCTGCATGTTATTCTGAATAACAGTATTATTTCACTACTCCAGCACACTCCATATGCGTGTTAGGAGACAGAAAAGTGTTCCATACCCCTATAGAGGCTGTATGTAGGCTAGAAATAGCTGTTTTTAATATAGATTAGTTTTCAAAAAATTCGGCGAATTGGCCAAATAGAATTTTTCAAAAGTTTCAAAAACTATAATCATTACAAAGTGTCTCTAATATGGGGGTACAATTTTTGGGGAATGTCAAGGGGTATTCAGGCAAAAAAGGTTAAGAACCACTGCACTACACTACACTAGAAAGAAGCTTGATCACATTGCTCCATTACTGTGCATACTTTTTCCCAGGGAATATCAGGCGGCCATTAAGACTCACCATTCGAACTGGGTGGTCTTCTCAAAAAGACACACTATGTTCACAGAGCTAGATCAGTCTCTCATTCAGTCAACCATTACCGTGCTAAGTTCTAATAAGAAGCAAAAATCCTGAAACAGCTGTAACAGGTGAGGCCCTTTCCTTTTTTCTCACTAGATTCTGGTTTAGCTTATATACAGTATCTGGTTTGGCTAATAACAGTGGGCATGATTCAAGGCTCTCTACAGGGTCAGCGGATGTTGCCTGTAATAAGTGGCAGTAGAGGGCAAGCTCATTTGCACTAAATATGTCAGGTTTCAGGGTTGGGTTACAATTGATGTTTAGATTTATACCTTACATTTTGTTTAATGTTAAACAATTGAATTGACAGTATTTGTGTAGTTGTGATTGTTGTATGCAGAACACAAGACTGCAGTCACAATACTTGGCAATTCTTGTAGAGACTTTTAAACATTAAATTTAGCCATTATCCATACTCTGATATATATTTGTTTCCATTTTTCATTTCCATTTTCAATGTTGAGAGAATTGTTTGCACTCTGACAGGACACGCTGTGACTGGATAACACATAGAGACGCTACTTAAAACACACTCTTGTAACACAGAAGAGATAATAAAGCATTTAAACGTTTTCAGTCTGCTTGTTTTGATTTAAACTACAAAAGCTTGCCAGATGACTGAGCAAAAATCCACTAGGGGCTGTATCAAGGTAAAAGTGGTCAGACAAATGCTAGAATTACCGCATTTGTGTTATTGTAACATCAAACACACCTAAGACTAATTAAAGGGATCAAAAATGCATCTAAGGAGCACAACCAATCTGGAGGTAGTTGTACTACCTAGTTGTTATTGTAGTTGTAATGCATAGGGGCAGTGCATACAGAAAAACAAACTACAAAACCCAACTCATTTAAAGACATGGTATGATGCAAGACAGAAAACCTTAACCCCTTAAGGACCAAGCCCATTATCACCTTAAAGGGGTATTCTGGGCAAAAACATTTTATCCTCTATCCAAAGGATAGTTCAGTTTTGAAGTGGATTTGAAGGGCCTTCCTATTAGTAATACCCCAAAAATGACCCCATTATAAAAACTGAACCCCTCAAAGTATTCAAAATGACATTCAGTAAGTGTGTTAACTATTTAGATGTTTCACAGGAATAGCAGCAAAGTGAAGGGGAAAATTCAAAATCTTCATTTTTTACACTCGCATGTTCTTGTAGACCCAGTTTTTGAATTTTTACAAGGGAAAATGAGAGCAATCCCCCCATAATTTGTAACCCAATTTCTCTTGTGTATGTAAAGTGTTCAGCGGGCGCAGTAGAAGGCTCAGAAGGCAAGGAGTGACAATGGGATTTTTTCCGTTTCACCGTAGAATTTTGGATAAAATGACTGATGTCATTACAAAGTAGAATTGGTGGCGCAAAAAATAAGCAATCATATGGATTTTTAGGTGCAAAATTGAAAGGGTTATGATTTTTAAAAGGTAAGGAGGAAAAAACGAAAGTGCAAAAACAGAAGACCGATTGGTCCTTAAGGGGATAACACCCCACAGGTGTTAAACAAATTTCCGCAAACTTTGGACGTGAAAATGAAAAATTTGATTTTTTTCACAAAAATGCTGGTGTTACCCCAAATTTACCATTTTCACAAGGGGGAATAGGAGAAAAAGTCTCCCAAAATTTCAAAATTTTAACAAAATTTCAAAATTTTATGGAAATACCCCATATGTGGATGTAAAGTGCTCTGCGGGTGACTACAATGATCAGAAGAGAAGGAGTGCCATTGGCCTTTTGGAGAAATAATTTGGTTGGAATAGAAGTCGGGGGCCATGTGCATTTACAAAGCCTACCGTGGTGCCAGAACAGTGGACCCCCCACATGTCACCCTATTTCGGAAACTTCACCCCTCACGGAATTTTATAAGCGTGCAGTGAGCATTTACACCCCACTGGCTTTTGACAGATCTTTGGAACAGTGGGCTGTGCAAATGAAAAATAACATTTTTAAATTTTAGGGACAACTGTTCAAAAAATCTGTCAGACACCAGTAAATCCTCAGTGCACCGCTTGTTACTTTCCTTGAGGGGTGTAGTTTCCAAAAGAGAAGGAGCACCATTAGGCTTTTGGAGAGAGAATGTGTGTGGAATTGATGGCCATGTGTGTTTACAAAGCCCCCATGGTGCCAGAACAGTGGACTGTTCTGGCACCATGGGGGCTTTGTAAGCGCACATGGCCTTCAATTCCAGACACATTCTCTCTCCAAAAGTTCAATGCCTTCTAGGCATTGTAGTTTGCCCGCAGAGCACTTTACATCCAGATATGGGGTATTTATATACTCGGAAGAAATGGTGTTACAAATTTTGGGAGGTTTTTATCCTATTATCCCTTGTGAAAATGAAAAATTTGTGATAACACCAGCATTTTAGTGGAAATAAAAAGAATTTTCATTTTCACATCCAACTTTAACTTGTTATGTTCCGTGAAGGGTGTAGTTTCCAAAATGGGGTTACATGTGGGTGGTTTTTTTTTTTTGCGTTTATGTCAGAACAGCAGTAATGATCAGCCACCCTGTGCAAATCACCTCAAATGTATATGTATATGTTAATGTATAAAATTAAATTAGTAGACCCTGCCATTACCTTTTCACGAGGGGTAAAAGGAGATATTCCCCCCAAAATTTGTTAGGCAATTTCTCTGAATTTCTCAAAAATACCCCATATGTGGCCCTAAACTCTTGCATTGAAATACGACAGGGCTCCAAAGTGAGAGAGCACCATGCGCATTTGAAGCCTAAATAAGGGATTTGCATAGGATGGACCCAGATGCAAGAATTAGACTTGTTTCCGATACCAAAATTACCCTACGGCAGTGTTTTCCAAACAGGGTGCCTCCAGCTGTTGCAAAACTCCCAGCATGCCTGGACAGTCAATGGCTGTCCAGCAATTCTGGGAGTTGTTTTGCAACAGCTGGAGGCTCCGTTTTGGAAACAGTGTTGTAAGATTTTTATTTGTGTGGGGGGAGTGTAACTGTGTAGGGGTATGTGTATATGCAGTGTTTTACTTTTTATTCTGTGTAGGTGTATTGTTTTTAGGGTACATTCACACAGGCGGAGGTTTACAGCGAGTTTTCCGCTGGGAGTTTGAGCTGCAGAGGAAAATTGTAAACCCCCGCCCGTGTGAATGTACCCTGTACATTCACATGGTTGGGGGGGGGGGGGCAAACCTCCAGCTGTGGCAAAACTACAACTCCCAGCATGCCCTTTGGCTGTCTGTGCATGCTGGGGGTTGTAGTTATGTAACAGCTGGAGGCACACTGGTTGCAAAACACTGAGTGTTTGTTACTTAACACAGTATATTGCAACCAGTGTGCCTCCAGCTGTTGCAAAACTACAACTCCTGGCATGTATGGTCTATCAGTGCATGCTGGGAGTTGCAGTTTGCAACAGCCGGAGGCACACTGGTTGCGAAACACTGAGTTAGGTAACAAACTATGTGTTTTGCAACCAGTGTGCTTTCAGCTGTTGCAAAACTACAACTCTCAGCATGCAGTCACAGCTGAAGGGCATGCTGGGACTTGTAGTTATGCAACAACTGGGGGCATACTACCAACACACTCAGCATGCCCTTTGGCTGTGCGTGCATGCTGGGGGTTGTAGTTATGTAACAGCTGGAGGCACACTGGTTGCAAAACAGAGTACTTAACTCAGTGTTTCCCAACCAGAGTGCCTTCAGCTGTTGCAAAACTACAACTCCCAGCATGCCCAGAAAGCCGAAGGACATGTTCGGAGTTGTAGTTATGCAACAACTGGAGATGAACAGTTTGGGGACCACTGTGTAGCGGTGTCCAAACTTTAGCCCTCCAGATGTTACACAACTACAACTCGCAGCATGCCTGGACTGTCTGGGCATTGTAGTTTTGGGAGTTGTAGTTTTGCAACATCTGGAAGGGCTACAGTTTGGACACCACTGCACAGTGGTCTCCAAACTGTGGCCCTCTAGATGTTCCAAAACTACAACTCCCAGCATGCCCAGTCAGCCTTTGGCTATCTGGGCATGCTTGGAGTTGTTGTTTGGCAACTCCTAGAAGGCAGGAGTGCAGATCACTTACCACTGATCTTCACTGCTGCCTCCACCGCTGCTTCCGCTGCCGCTTCTGCCGCCTCTGCCACTGCTTCCGCCGCCGCCTCTGCCTCCTCTCCTCTGCTGCAGGAGATTGCGGAGGACCCCACAGTAGGACCCCCAAGATCAGACAACGTATCCCTATCCTTTGCATAGGGGATAAGATGTCTAGCAGTTGAGTACCCCTTTAAACAAATATGAGGACAGAATAGGAGTATGAGGATGGGATATGAGAATAAAAACATCATAATTTCTTCCCCTGCAAGGTTCAGGGCAATGCTGGGTACTTTTCACTTTGTTATTTATACAGTGGGGAAAAAAGTATTTAGTCAGCCACCAATTGTGCAAGTTCTCCCACTTACAAATATGAGAGAGGCCTGTCATTTTCATCATAGGCATACCTCAACTATGAGCGGCATAATGAGAAACAAAATCCAAAAAAAATCACACATATTTTTTAAAGAATTTATTTGCAAATTATGGTGGAAAATAAGTATTTGGTCACCTACAAACAAGCAAGATTTCTGGCTCTCACAGACCTGTAACTTCCTCTGTCCTCCACTCATTACCTGTATTAATGGCACCTGTCTAAACCTGTTATCAGTATAAAAGACACCTGTCCACAACCTCAAACAGTCACACTCCAAACTCCACTATGGCCAAGACCAAAGAGCTGTCGAAGAACACCAGAAACAAAATTGTAGACCTTCACCAGGCTGGGAAGACTGAATCTGCAATAGGTAAGCAGCTTGGTGTGACAAAATCAACTGTGGGAGCAATTATTAGAAAATGGAAGACATACAAGACCACTGATAATCTCCCTCGATCTGGGGCTCCACACAAGATCTCACCATGTGGTGTCAAAATGATCACAAGAACGTTGAGCAAAAATCCCAGAACCACACAGGGGACCTAGTGAATGACTTGCAGAGAGCTGGGACCAAAGTAACAAAGGCTACCATCAGTAACACACTACGCCGCCAGGGACTCAAATCATGCAGTGCTAGACGTGTGCCGCTGCTTAAGCCAGTACATTTCCGGGCCCATCTGAAGTTTGCTAGAGAGCATTTGGATGATCCAGAAAAGGGTTGGGAGAATGTCATATGGTCAGATGAAACCAAAGTAGAACTTTTTGGTAAAAACTCAACTCGTCGTGTTTGGAGTAGTAAAAATGCTGAGTTGCATCCAAAGAATGCCATACCTACTGTGAAGCTTGGGGGTGGAAACATCATGATTTGGGGCTGTCTTTTCAGCAAAGGGACCATGACGACTGATCCGTGTAAAGGAAATAATGAATGGGTCCATGTATCATGAGATTTTGAGTAAAAACCTCCTATCAGCAAGGGCATTGAAGATGAAACGTGGCTGGGTCTTTCAGCATAAAAATTATCCCAAACACACCGCCCGGGCAAAGAAGGAGTGGCTTTGTAAGAAGCATTTCAAGGTCCTGGAGTGGACTAGTCAGTGTCCAGAACTCAACACCATAGAAAACCTTTGCATAGAGTTGAAAGTCCATGTTGCCCAACGACAGCCCCAAAACATCGCTGCTCTAGAGGAGATCTGCATGGAGGAATGGTCCAAAATACCAGCAACAGTGTGTGAAAACCTTGTGAAGACTTACAGAAAACGCTTGACGTCTGTCATTGCCAACAAAGGGCCTTTAACAAAGTATTGAGATGAACTTTTGTTATTGACTAAATACTTATTTTCCACCATAATTTGCAAATAAATTCTTTAAAAATCAGACAATGTGATTCAATTTTTTTTCTCATTATGTCTCTCATAGTTGAGGTATACCTATGATGAAAAGAACAGGCCTCTCTCATATTTTTAAGTGGGAGAACTTGCACAATTGGTGGCTGACTAAATACTTTTTTCCCCACTGTATATGTGTGTATATACAGTACAGACCAAAAGTGTGGACACACCTCATTCAAAGAGTTTTCTTTATTTTCATGACTATGTAAATTGTAGATTCACACTGAAGGCATCAAATCTATGAATTATCACATGTGGAATTATAGACATAACAAAAAAGTGTGAAACAATTGAAAATAT